>NC_041392.1:675670878-675692897 GCF_002162155.2 Triticum dicoccoides
AAAGGACTAAAGGGGGGAGGCTGGCCGGCCACATAGGGCGCGCCAGGGAGTAGGATTCCCCCCCCCCCCCAATCCTAGTTGGAATAGGACTCGCGGAGGGGGGGGGAAGAGAGAGAGGGGCCGGCCCCCTCTCCTTGTCCTATTCGGACCAAGGGAGGGGAGGGGCGCGCGGCCCATGAGGGGCTGCCTCTTCTCTTTTCCACTAAGGCCCATCATGGCCCATATAGCTCCCGGGGGGTTCCGGTAACCTCTCGGTACTCCGGTAAAATCCCGATTTCACCCGGAACACTTCCGATATCCAAACGTAGGCTTCCAATATATCAATCTTTATGTCTCGACCATTTCGAGACTCCTCGTCATGTCCGTGATCACATTCGGGACTCCGAACAACCTTCGGTACATCAAAATGCATAAACTCATAATATAACTGTCATCGTAACCTTAAGCGTGCGGACCCTACGGGTTCGAGAACAATGTAGACATGACCGAGACATGTCTCCGGTCAATAACCAATAGCGGGACCTAGATGCCCATATTGGCTCCTACATATTCTACGAAGATCTTTATCGGTCAGACCGCATAACAACATACGTCGTTCCCTTTGTCATCGGTATGTTACTTGCCCGAGATTCGATCGTCGGTATTCCAATACCTAGTTCAATCTCGTTGCCGGCAAGTCTCTTTACTCGTTCTGTAATACATCATCCCGCAACTAACTCATTAGTTGCAATGCTTGCAAGGCTTAAGTGATGTGCATTACCGAGAGGGCCCAGAGATACCTCTCCGACAATTGGAGTGACAAAACCTAATCTCGAAATATGCCAACCCAACATGTACCTTTGGAGACACCTGTAGTACTCCTTTATAATCACCCAGTTACGTTGTGACATTTGGTAGCACCCAAAGTGGTCCTCCGGTAAACGGGAGTTGCATAATCTCATAGTTATAGGAACATGTATAAGTCATGGAGAAAGCAATAGCAACATACTAAACGATTGGGTGCTAAGCTAATGGAATGGGTCATGTCAATCACATCATTCTCCTAATCAAATAACAACTCTTTTGTTTATGGTTAGGAAACATAACCATCTTCGATTAACGAGCTAGTCAAGTAGAGGCATACTAGTGACACTTTGTTTGTCTATGTATTCACACAAGTATTATGTTTCCGGTTAATACAATTCTAGCATGAATAATAAACATTTATCATGATATAAGGAAATAAATAATAACTTTATTATTGCCTCTAGGGCATATTTCCTTCAGTCTCCCACTTGCACTAGAGTCAATAATCTAGTTCACATCGCCATGTGATTTAACAGTGATAGTTCACATCACCATGTGATTAACACCCATAGTTCACATCGATATGTGATCAACACCCAAGGGGTTTACTAGAGTCAGTAATCTAGTTCACATCGCTATGTGATTAACACCCAAAGAGTACTAAGGTGTGATCATGTTTTGCTTGTGAGAGAATCTTAGTCAACGGATCTGCCACATTCAGATCCGCATGTATTTTGCAAATTTCTATGTCAACAATGCTCTGCTTGGAGCTACTCTAGCTAATTGCTCCCACTTTCAATATGTATCTAGACCGAGACTTAGAGTCTTCTAGATCAGTGTCAAAAACTTGCATCGACGTAACCCTTTACGACGAACCTTTTTTGTCACGTCCATAATCGAGAAACATATCCTTATTTCACTAAGGATAATTCTGACCGTTGTCCAGTGATCTACTCCTAGATCACTATTGTACTCCCTTGCCAAATCAGTGCAGGGTATACAATAGATCTGGTACACAGCATGACATACTTTATAGAACCTATGGCCAAGGCATAGGGAATGACTTTCATTCTCTTTCTATCTTCTACCGTGGTCGGGCTTTGAGTCTTACTCAACTTCACACCTTGTAATACAGGCAAGAACTCTTTCTTTGACTGCTCTATTTTGAATTACTTCAAAATCTTGTCAAGGTATGTACTCATTGGAAAAACTTATCAAGCGTCTTGATCTATCTCTATAGATCTTGATGCTCAATATGTAAGCAGCTTTACCGAGGTCTTTCTTTAAAAAACTCCTTTCAAATATTCCTTTATGCTTTCCAGAAAATTATACATTATTTCTGATCAACAATATGTTGTTCACATATACTTATCAGAAATGTTGTAGTGCTCCTACTCACTTTCTTGTAAATACAGGCTTCACCGCAAGTCTGTATAAAACTATATGTTTTGATCAACTTATCAAAGCGTATATTCCAACTCCGAGATTCTTGCACCAGTCCATAGATGGATCGCTGGAGCTTGCATATTTAGTTAACACCTTTAGGATCGATAAAACCTTCTAGTTGCATTGTATACAACTCTTCTTTAGTAAATCCATTAAGGAATGTAGTTTTGTTTATCCATTTGCCAGATTTCATAAAATGCGGCAATTGCTAACATGATTTGGACAGACTTAAGCATAGATACGAGTGAGAAAATCTCATCGTAGTCAACACCTTGAACTTGTCGAAAACCTTTTGCGACAATTCTAGCTTTGTAGATAGTAACACTACTATCAGCGTCCGTCTTCCTCTTGAAGATCCATTTATTTTCTATGGATTGCCGATCATCGGGCAAATCCATCAAAGTCCATACTTTGTTCTCATACATGGATCATTTCTCAGATTTCATGTCCTTAAACCATTTTGCGGAATCCGGGCTCATCATCGCTTCCTCATAGTTCGCAAGTTCGTCATGGTCTAGTAACATGACTTCCAGAACAGGATTACCGTACCACTCTGGTGCGGATCTCACTCTGGTTTACCTACGAGATTTGGTAGTAACTTGATCTGAAGTTACATGATCATCATCATTAGCTTCCTCACTAATTGGTGTAGTAGTCACAGGAACAGATTTCTGTGATGAACTACTTTCCAATAAGGGAGCAGGTACAGTTACCTCATCAAGTTCTACTTTCCTCCCACTCACTTCTTTCAAGAGAAACTCCTTCTCTAGAAAAACTCCGAATTTAGCAAAAAAAAGTCTTGCCTTCGGATCTATGATAGAAGGTGTATCCAATAGTTTTCTTTGGATATCCTATGAAGACACATTTCTCCGATTTGGGTTTGAGCTTATCAGGTTGAAACTTTTTCACATAAGCATTGCAACCTCAAACTTTAATAAACAACAGCTTAGGTTTCTTGCCAAACCATAGTTCATACGGTGTCGTCTCAACGGATTTAGATGGTGCCCTATTTAACGTGAATGCAGCTGTCTCTAATGCATAACCCCAAAACAATAGTGGTAGATCGGTAAGAGACATCATAGATCGCACCATATCTAATAAAGTACGGTTATGACGTTCGGACACACCATTACATTGTGGTGTTCCAGGTGGCGTGAGTAGTGAAACTATTTCACATTGTTTTTAACTGAAAGCCAAACTCGTAACTCAAATACTCTTCTCTACGATCAGATCGTAGAAACTTTATTTTCTTGTTATGATGATTTTTCACTTCACTCTGAAATTCTTTGAACTTTTCAAATGTTTCAGACTTATGTTTCATCAAGTAGATATACTCATATCTGCTCAAATCATCTGTGAAGATCATACAATAATGATACCTGTCGCGAGCCTCAATATTCATCGGACCACATACATCAGTATGTATGATTTCCATCAAATCTGTTGCTCGCTCCATTGTTCCAAAGAACGGAGTCTTAGTCATCTTGCCCATGAGGCATGGTTCGCAAGCATCAACTGATTCATAATCAAGTGATTCCAAAAGCCCATCAGCATGGAGTTTCTTCATGCGCTTTACACCAATATGACCTAAACGGCAGTGCCACAAATAAGTTGCACTATCATTATTAACTTTGCATCTTTTGGTTTCAATATTATGATTATGTGTATCACTACGATCGAGATCCAACGAACTATTTTCATTGGGTGTGTAACCATATAAGGTTTTATTCATGTAAATAGAACAACAATTTATTCTCTTACTTAAATGAATAACCGTATTACAATAAACATGATCAAATCATATTCATGTTGAACGCAAACACCAAATAACACTTATTTAGGTTCAACACTAATCCCGAAATTATAGGGAGTGTGCGATGATGATCATATCAATCTTGGAACCACTTCCAACACACATCGTCACTTCACCCTTAACTAGTCTCTGTTTATTCTGCAACTCCCGTTTCAAGTTACTAATCTTAGCAACTGAACTAGTATCAAATACTGAGGGGTTGCTATAAACACTAGTAAAGTACACATCAATAAGATGTATATCAAATATACTTATGTTCACTTTGCCATCCTTCTTATCCGCCAATCACTTGGGATAGTTCCGCTTCTAGTGACCAGTCCCTTTGCAGTAGAAGCACTTAGTCTCAGGCTTAGGACCAGACTTGGGCTTCTTCACTTGAGCAGCAACTTGATTGCTGTTCTTCTTGAAGTTCCCCTTCTTCCCTTTGCCCTTTTCTTGAAACTAGTGGTCTTGTTAACCATCAACACTTGATGTTTTTCTTGATTTCTACCTTCGTCGATTTCAGCATCACGAAGAGCTTGGGAATTATTTTTGTCATCCCTTGCATATTATAGTTCATCATGAAGTTCTACTAACTTGGTGATGGTGACTAGAGAATTTTGTCAATCACTATCTTATCTGGAAGATTAACTCCCAATTGATTCAAGCGATTGTAGTACTCAGACAATCTGGGCATATGCTCACTAGTTGAGCGATTCTCCTCCATCTTTTAGCTATAGAACTTGTTGGAGACTTCATATCTCTGAACTCAGGTATTTGCTTGAAATATTAACTTCAACTCCTGGAACATCTCATATGCTCCATGACGTTCAAAACGTCTTTGAAGTCCCGATTCTAAGCCATTAAGCATGGTGCACTAAACTATCAAGTAGTCATCATATTGAGCTAGCCAAACGTTCATAACGTCTGCATCTGCTCCTGCAATAGGTCTGTCACCTAGCGGTGCATCAAGGACATAATTCTTCTGTGCAGCAATGAGGATAAACCTCAGATTACGGATCCAATCCGCATCATTGCTACTAACATCTTTCAACACAATTTTCTCTAGGAACATATCAAAATAAACACAGGGAAGCAACAACGCGAGCTATTGATCTACAACATAATTTGCAAAATACTACCAGTACTAAGTTCATGATAAATTTAAGTTCAATTTAATCATATTACTTAAGAACTCCCACTTAGATAGACATCCCTCTAATCCTCTAAGTGATCACGTGATCCAAATCAACTAAACCATATCCGATCATCACGTGAGATGGAGTAGTTTCATTGGTGAACATCACTATGTTGATCATATCTACTATATGATTCACGCTCGACCTTTCGGTCTCCGTGTTCCGAGGCCATATCTGTATATGCTTGGCTCGTCAAGTATAACCTGAGTATTCCGTGTGTGCAACTGTTTTGCACCCGTTGTATTTGAACGTAGAACCTATCACACCCGATCATCACGTGGTGTCTCAACACGAAGAACTTTCGCAACGGTGCATACTCAGGGAGAACACTTCTTGATAATTAGTGAGAGATCATCTTATAATGCTACCGTCAATCAAAGCAAGATAAGATGCACAAAAGATAAACATCACATGCAATCAATATAAGTGATATGATATGGCCATCATCATCTTGTGCTTGTGATCTCCATCTTCGAAGCACCGTCGTGATCACCATCGTCACGGGCGCGACACCTTGATCTCCATCGTAGCATCATTGTCGTCTCGCCAATATTATGCTTCCACGACTATCGCTACCGCTTAGTGATAAAGTAAAGCATTACAGCGCGATTGCATTGCATACAATAAAGTGACAACCATATGGCTCCTGCCAGTTGCCGATAACTCGGTTACAAAACATGATCATCTCATACAATAAAATTTAGCATCATGTCTTGACCATATCACATCACAACATGCCCTGCAAAAACAAGTTAGACGTCCTCTACTTTGTTGTTGCAAGTTTTACGTGGCTGCTACGGGCTTAAGCAAGAACCAATCTTACCTACGCATCAAAACCACAACGATAGTTTGTCAAGTTGGTGCTGTTTTAACCTTCACAAGGACCGGGCGTAGCCACACTTGGTTCAAGTAAAGTTGGAGAAACTGTCACCCGCAAGCCACCTATGTGTAAAGCACGTCGGGAGAACTGGTCTCGCGTAAGCGTACGCGTAATGTCGGCCCGGGCCGCTTCGTCCAACAATACCGCCGAACCAAAGTATGACATGCTGGTAAGCAGTATGACTTATATCGCTCACAACTCACTTGTGTTCTAATCGTGCATATAACATCAACATATAAAACCTGGCTCGGATGCCACTGTTGGGGAACGTAGTAATTTCAAAAAAAATCCTACGCACACGCAAGATCATGGTGATGCATAGCAACGAGAGGGGAGAGTGTGATCTACGTACCCTTGTAGATCGACAACGGAAGCGTTTGGTTGATGTAGTCGTACGTCTCCACGGCCCGACCGATCAAGCACCGAAACTACGGCACCTCCGAGTTCTAGCACACATTCAGCTCGATGACGATCCCCGGACTCCGATCTAGCAAAGTGTTGGGGAAGAGTTCCGTCAGCACGACGGCGTGGTGACGATCTTGATGTACTACCGTCGCAGGGCTTCGCCTAAGCACCGCTACAATATTATCGAGGACTATGGTGGAAGGGGGCACCGCACACGGCTAAGAATATGATCATGTGGATCAACTTGTGTGTTTCTGGGGTGCCCCTGCCTCCATATATAAAGGACTAAAGGGGGGAGGCTGGCCGGCCACATAGGGCGCGCAAGGAGAGTCCTACTCCCTCTGGGAGTAGGATTCCCCCCCCCCCCCAATCCTAGTTGGAATAGGACTCGCGGAGGGGGGAAAAGAGAGAGAGGGGCCGGCCCCCTCTCCTTGTCCTATTCGGACCAAGGGAGGGGAGGGGCATGCGGCCCATGAGGGGCTGCCTCTTCTCTTTTCCACTAAGGCCCATCATGGCCCATATAGCTCCCGGGGAGTTCCGGTAACCTCCTGGTACTCCGGTAAAATCCCGATTTCACCCGGAACACTTCCGATATCCAAACATAGGCTTCCAATATATCAATCTTTATGTCTCGACCATTTCGAGACTCCTCGTCATGTCCGTGATCACATCCGGGACTCCTAACAACCTTCGGTACATCAAAATGCATAAACTCATAATATAATTGTCATCGTAACCTTAAGCGTGCGGACCCTACGGGTTCGAGAACAATGTAGACATGACCGAGACATGTCTCCGGTCAATAACCAATAGCGGGACCTGGATGCCCATATTGGCTCCTACATATTCTACGAAGATCTTTATCGGTCAGACCGCATAACAACATACGTCGTTCCCTTTGTCATCGGTATGTTACTTGCCCGAGATTCGATCGTCGGTATTCCAATACCTAGTTCAATCTCGTTGTCGGCAAGTCTCTTTACTCGTTCTGTAATACATCATCCCGCAACTAACTCATTAGTTGCAATGCTTGCAAGGCTTAAGTGATGTGCATTACCGAGAGGGCCCAGGGATATCTCTCCGACAATCGGAGTGACAAATCCTAATCTCGAAATACGCTAAGCCAACAAGTACCTTTGGAGACACCTGTAGAGCACCTTTATAATCACCCAGTTACATTGTGACGTTTGGTAGCACACAAAGTGTTCCTCCGGTAGACGGGAGTTGCATAATCTCATAGTCATAGGAACATGTATAAGTCATGAAGAAGGCAATAGCAACAAACTAAACGATCAAGTGCTAAGCTAACGGAATGGGTCAAGTCAATCACATCATTCTCCTAATGACAACCCATGTCAATGGTTAGGAAACTTAACCATCTTTGATCAACGAGCTAGTCAAGTAGAGGCATACTAGTGACACTCTGTTTGTCTATGTATTCACACATGTATTATGTTTCCGGCTAATACAATTCTGGCATGAATAATAAACATTTATCATGATATAAGGAAATAAATAATAACTTTATTATTGCCTCTAGGGCATATTTCCTTCAAAACATGCCTTGTTGCGGGCTGAACCGGGCAGGGCTTGCACGCTAATCCGCCTCGATGATGTCGGTGCAGGTGTGCGGCTCAGGGCCTGGTTCGCCGATTTTGCCGATGAAGACGTGAATTCCTCCAAAGGGGACCCGGAACCCATATTCGATCGAAATGGCCTCGGGACCCCACCCTGCATCGTCGATGTAAAGCTTGCCGCGACGACTCTTCGTCATCCGGCCCACAGCGTATCCCGTGAGTCCTTCAAAGCTGCCCTTCAAGAACTCGAAACCATCATGCGATAGCCCCACGGTAGGCGCCAACTGTCGTGGGTTTGTCATAGCAGATGTCCTCGTGAAAGGACTTAGTCGTGGAGCCATCGCTACGGGTTAGCTTAAAGGGGTTAAATCGGACAAGGGACACGAGGGATTTTATACTGGTTCGGCCCCTTCAATGAAGGTAAAAGCCTACGTCTAGTTGTGATTAGTATTGCTAGGGTTTCGATGACCAGGGAGCGAATCCGCTTTGCCTGGCTCTCGAGTTGTTGTCTGTTGTCCCTAAACAGTGGTCGGGTCGTCCCTTTATATACATAGGTTGACGCCCGCCGGTTTACAGAGTCCCGAGGCCGGATCATAAACGTGTCCGGCTCGGTCTCTATTCCTCTAACTTACAATACAAGTTACATGACAGAGTCGGTTTACATCTACAGGCCTTAACCCGCCTTTGGGCCTTGGGCCTTCGTAAAGCGCCACCATCCTCACGTCTTCATGGGCTTCTATCTTCATGGAGCTAACCCGGCCACTCCTAGCTGGTTTACCTCCAGTAATCATATCCCCAACAAGCAAGGTATTTAGTAGCAAAGTAATATGATAGTAGTGGCAACGGTAGCAAAAGTAATATTTTTGGTTTTGTAGTGATTGTAACAGTAGCACGAAAAAGTAAATAAGCGAAGAATAATATATGAAAAGCTTGTAGGCATTGGATCGGTGATGGAGAATTATGTCGGATGCGATCGATCATGCAACAGTTATAACATAGGGTGACACATAACTAGCTCCAGTTCATCAATGTAATGTAGGCATGTATTCCGAATATAGTCATACATGCTTATGGAAAAGAACTTGCATGACATCTTTTGTCCTACCCTCCTGTGGCAGCGGGGTCCTATTGGGAACTAAGGGATATTAAGGCCTCCTTTTAATAGAGTACCGGACCAAAGCATTAACACATAGTGAATACATGAACTCCTCAAACTACGGTCATCACCGGGAGTGGTCCCGATTATTGTCACTTCGGGGTTGCCAGATCATAACACATAGTAGGTGACTATAGACTTGCAAGATAGGATCAAGAACTCACATATATTCATGAAAACATAATAGGTTCAGATCTGAAATCATGGCACTCGAGCCCTAGTGACAAGCATTAAGCATAGCAAAGTCATAGCAACATCAATCTCAGAACATAGTGGATACTAGAGATCAAACCCT
Organism: Triticum dicoccoides; assembly: GCF_002162155.2. Lineage (NCBI taxonomy): Eukaryota > Viridiplantae > Streptophyta > Magnoliopsida > Poales > Poaceae > Triticum > Triticum dicoccoides. Next base: position 675,680,415 of record NC_041392.1, read on the forward strand.
AACAAAACTAACTCGATTACATGATAAATCTCATCCAACCCATCACCATCCAGCAAGCCTACGATGAAATTACTCACGCACGGCGGTGAGCATCATGGAATTGGTGATGGAGGAAGGTTGATGATGACAATGGCGACGGATTCCCCTCTCCGGAGCCCCGAACGGACTCCAGATCAGCCCTCCTGAGAGAGTTTAGGGCTTGGCGGCGGCTCCGTATTGTAAAGCGTGATAAATCCTTCTCTCTGATTTTCTCTCTCCCTGAACACGAATATATGGAGTTGGAGTTGAGGTCGGTGGAGCGTCAGGGGGGCCACGAGGCAGGGGGGCGCGCCTAGGGGGTAGGCGCGCCCCCACCCTCGTGGACAGGGTGTGGGCCCCCTGACGTGGATTCTTCTTCCAGTATTTCTTATATATTCCAAAAATAATCTCCGTTGATTTTCAGGTCATTCCAAGAACTTTTATTTCTGCACAAAAATAACACCATGGCAATTCTGCTGAAAACAGCGTTAGTCCGGGTTAGTTCCATTCAAATCATGCAAGTTAGAGTCCAAAATAAGGGCAAAAGTGTTTGGAAAAGTAGATACGACGGAGACGTATCACATAACACTAACACCGGCTCCAAGATCACATAAAGCAGTTTTAACATAATTTCTTTTAATGGAGCATGGTATAGTTGGTACTCCTGGATCTCCAAGTTTCTTTGGTATTCCACCCTTAAAAGTATAATTAGCAAGCATGATGGAAATTACAGCTTCCGGTATCTTTCTCTTATTAGTAACATATCTTTCATGTACTTAGCATAAGGATTCATTTTAAGCATATCGGTCAAACACATACGCAAAAAGATAGGTCTAATCATTTCAGCAAAGCGCTCAAAATCCTCATCATCCTTTTTCTTGGATGGTTTAGGAGGAAAAGGCATGGGTTTTTGAACCCATGGTTCTCTTTCTTTACCGTGCTTCCTAGCAACAAAGTCTCTCTTATCATAACGTTGATTCTTTGATTGTGGGTTATCAAGATCAACAACAAGTTCAATCTCTACATCATTATCATTGCTAGGTTGAGCATCAACATGAACATCATCATTAACATTATCACTAGGTTCATGTTCATTAGCAGATTGTGTTTCAGCATCAAAGATAGAAATATCATTAGGATTCTCAGGTGTGTCTACAGCAGGTTCACTAGAAGCATGCAAAGTCCTATCATTTTTCTTTTTCTTCCTCTTAGAAGGACTAGGTGCATCAACGTTATTTCTCTGGGAATCTTGCTCAATTCTCTTAGGATGGCCCTCGGGATACAAAGGTTCCTGAGTCATTTTACCACCTCTAGTCATAACTCTAACAGCATTATCATTTTTCTTATTATTTAATTCATTGAGCAAATCATTCTGAGCTTTAAGCACTTGTTCTACTTGAGTGGTAACCATAGAAGCATGTTTACTAATAATTTTAAGTTCACCTTTAACACTAGCCATATAATCACTCAAGTGTTCAATCATATAAGAATTATGTTTCAATTATCTACCAACATAAGCATTGAAGTTTTCTTGTTTAACAATAAAATTATCAAACTCATATAAGCATTGGCTAGCAGACTTATTACGAGGAATATCACCTTCATCAAATCTATAGAGAGAATTTACCTTTACTACCTGTGTCGGGTTATCAAGACCATGTATTTCTTCAATAGGTGGTAAATTCTTAACATCTTCAGCTTTAATACCTTTTTATTTCATAGATTTCTTTGCCTCTTGCATATCTTCAGGACTGAGAAATAGAATACCCCTTTTCTTCGGAGTTGGCTTAGGAGTTGGTTCAGGAAGTGCCCAATTATTTTCATTAGTCAACATATTATTCAATCGTAATTCAGCTTAATCAACAGGTTTTTCCCTGAAAACACAACCAGCACAACTATCCAGGTAATCTCTGGAAGCATCAGTTAGTCCATTATAAAAGATATCCAGTATTTCATTTTTCTTGAGAGTTTGATCAGGAAAAGCATTAAGTAATTGGAGAAGCGCCCCCCAAGCTTGTGGGAGACTCTCTTCTTTAATTTGCACAAAATTATATATTTCCCCTAAAGTAGCCTGTTTCTTATGAGCGGGGAAATATTTAGCAGAGAAATAGTAAATCATATCCTGGGGACTACGCACACAACCAGGATCAAGAGAATTAAACCATATCTTAGCATCACCCTTTAATGAGAACAGAAATAATTTAAGGATATAATAATAGCGAGTTTTCTCATCATTAGTGAACGGGGTAGCTATATCATTTAATTTAGTAAGATGTGCCACAACAATTTCAGATTCATAGCCATAGAAAGGATTAGATTCAACCAAAGTAATTATATCAGGATCAACTGAGAAATCATAATCCTTATCAGTAATAAAGATAGGTGAAGTAGCATAAGCAGGATCATATTTCATTCTAGCATTCAGAGATTTTTCTTTCAGCTTAGCTAATAGTTTCTTAAGATCACTTCTATCATTGCAGGCAAGAAAGTCTCTAGCAGTTTCTTCATCCATAACATAACCCTCAGGCACAACAGGAAATTCATATCTAGGGGAGAATCTTCATCATCACTTTCATCAATACTATCAGTTTCAATAATTTCATTCTCTCTAGCCCTAGCAAGTTGTTCATCAAGAAATTCACCAAGTGGCACAGTAGTATCAAGCATAGAAGTAGTTTCATCATAAGTATCATGCATAGCAGAAGTGGCATCATCAATAACATGCGACATATCAGAATTAATAGCAGAAGCAGGTTTAGGCGTCGCAAGTTTACTCAAAACAGAAGGTGAATCAAGTGCAGAGCTAGATGGCAGTTCCTTACCTCCCCTCGTAGTTGAGTGAAAATCTTAGTTCTTTCGTCTTTCAAGTTCCTCATAGTGACCAACAGATATAAATCCCAAGTGACTCAAAGAATAGAGCTATGCTCCTTGGCAACGGTGCCAAAAAATGGTCTTAATAACCCACAAGTATAGGAGATCGCAATAGTTTTCGAGGGTAGAGTATTCAACCCAAATTTATTGATTCGACACAAGGGGAGCCAAAGAATATTCTCAAGTATTAGCAGCTGAGTTGTCAATTCAACCACACCTGGAAACTTAATATCTACAACAAAGTATTTAGTAGCAAAGTAATATGATAGTAGTGGTAACGGTAGCAAAAGTATTTTTTTTGGTTTTATAGTGATTGTAACAGTAGCAGCGGAAAAGTAAATAAGCGAAGAACAATATATAAAAAGCTCGTAGGCGATGGATCGGTGATGGAGAATTATGTCGGATGCGATTATTCATGCAATAGTTATAACATAGGGTGACAGAGAACTAGCTCCAGTTTATCAATGTAATGTAGGCATGTATTCCGAATATAGTCATACGTGCTTATGGAAAAGAACTTGCATGACATATTTTGTCCTACCCTCCTGTGGCAGCGGGGTCCTATTGGGAACTAAGGAATATTAAGGCCTCCTTTTAATAGAGTACCGGACCAAAGCATTAACACATAGTGAATACATGAACTTCTCAAACTACGGTCATCACGGGGAGTGGTCCCGATTATTGTCACTTCGGGGTTGCCGGATCATAACACATAGTAGGTGACTATAGACTTGCAAGATAGGATCAAGAACTCACATATATTCATGAAAACATAATAGGTTCAGATTTCTGTTTTCTCCATTCGACTACTTTGTCTTGATCTCACCAGTGTTCCCGGGTTGATTCTTGATGGTAGTGTTTCCCATGGTGCTTGTTGCCTCTGTGTTGGCGGTGTCTCCGGTTTTATACTGGCTATCGCTCCTGGATGTCATGTTCCAGCTGGAAGAGGGGCGTCCCTCTCGGGAGGTCGACGATGGGTTTTATCTTGATTCTTTGACAAAGTATTTTATTTACTATACTAACTAAAATACATATGTGATAAGACAATTCGAACAAAATATTGGATCTGGAGCATAAGAGAATAAATATAATTTATAATAAACATCTATACTTCCATATAACTTAATTCTTTTTATCATGTTATAGTTTAACAAGTGTACTTTAACTAGTTAGCATCATTTTTTGCGGGGAACTAGTTAGCATAGTTAACCATGTTACATTTGTTGATAAATATTACTATATTAGGTATACCATTTTCCTTATACAATTAATTTTTAAATGTCACAAAATTATTTGCATTGTTCTAAATTAAAATCTATTTTGTGATCAAAAAATCTCCTCCAATTTTTTTTGACAATTCAATAAACTATAGAGTGTGACTGTTTGTGAGAGAGGGGAGTATGTGTGTCTATCTATATTTTAATATTTTAAAATCATGATAGAGATGTCTACGATCAATCAAAAATCTTAGTAAAATTTCCTAGTGTATGATTATGTAATCATATCTATGGAAACTTCTAGAATATAAGTTGAACCATTGGCATTCACTCTTGACTAGTATTTTTGTGTTTTTTGCACGTTCTAGTGAGTTCATCAATAAGCTACATCATGTGCATGTTATACTTTGTATCAAAATAACATCACTTATGTTAACATCAGCGGTCATGAAAACTTCATGTATTCCACTACTTATGTATACATACACTTTGATTATTTTCAAATACTCATTTGCAATATGTTTAGTACCATCGTGTGTATACAAGTGCTCTGGTGAGTCTCTAAAATAATAAGTCTCTCGTGAAAAAAACTAGAAATCTACTTAAGTAAGATTTATTACAACCTACATGATGTCCATCGGAGAGACACTGGCATCATAATGTGGCAGTTGATATATGCTATTAGATCATAGTGTGGACTAAAACTTATGCTAAAACATCCATTTTTTTGTCGTTCCGACGACCTGAGATTCAAAACCACATAATAACATTTCTTTTGGTCCTGGATTGAACAATTGAGAATATTATGTATGTAATAATCCCTTAAGAATTTTGAAAATAAAATTCGACAACAATTATAAGTGGAAATACTTTGGCTATAGTTATATCAGGATTTGCTGCGCTCGAATGTTCATCATTATGTTTCATTGTGTGTCAGCACACTTCAAACTTCATAGAGTTTTGATATGTTTTGTAGAGCTACAATATGTTTCATAGAGTTCCACCATGTTTGGGAATACAAATTCAAAAAGCTGTCGAAATGCATTCAAGACTGGCCTTGCTTCAAAGTCTTTGTCACCAGGAACGCAGATATGCAAACGGATTATAATGGTTTTTTTGGCCACGATAGTGAAGATTTTTGGTTATCCAAAAAATATCCTTTCCGGATGTGTTTCTCGCTTACCCCTGGGGAAAACGGAATAGTACATGATACCGTGACTAGTTCGCACAATACGTCTAACCTAAAGACGTTTTTCCCGTGAACTCCAACAAAGTGACTTGCCCCCGTGCCATGGTGGTCGTTGCTTCGGTGGCAACTGGCAAGTGAGGAGACGCGGAGGTGAGCAGGCAAGCCGCGCAGCAACAGCCTCCAAACTCCGAGGCGCCGTCCAATTCTCCGGCGGGCCGAGGTCGCCGCCGCGGAGGAGGAGGAAGGGCAGAGGGGAAGGCCCTCGCGGGGCGCGGCCCGGCGGAGGAAAATGGTGGTGGTGGACGCGTCGGAGTTCGGGGCGGAGGGGTTCGACCCGAAGCGGTGGATCAACGCGGCGCTGGACGCGCGGCACCCGTCCGAGCCGCTCGACCGCTTCCTCGCCGACGCCGAGGAGCGGCTCCGCGCCGCGGCCGACGACGCGGGGGCCGCGCTCGAGCGGGACAGCGCCGACGCGCTCCGCCGCGTCCCGCTCGCCTGCCGCGACGCGCTCAGGCTCCGCGACGACGCCCTCGCGCTGCGCTCCCACCTCGCCTCCGTCCTCCAGTCCCTCTCCCAGGCAGGTGCCCCCGCTCTTCCCACCGCCCCTCTGTCGTCCCCAGTCGGATCTGGATCTCGCGCGCGTTCGCGCCCGGCATGTATGTACTGTCGCGAAATCGAGACTCGTTTGGATGGGTGTTCTGCAGTAGGTTATCGGTGCAAATGTGCTAATTCTCATACTGCAATTCAGGCTGGGAGTGGTTTAGCTATGATTCAGTTTGAGCATGTATGACTCCTTCATGCTTACAGTTAGGACTCTGCTGTCGCCACCATGTTTTTAACTGGATCTGGATCTCAAATTCCGAGGCCATGTCATTTGTATCTGTGTGGTCTTTGCCTTGTACATAGCATTTTGTTTCTAAGACAATAAAATTATTATGCTACGTCCATAACATAATGTTAGATAGCACTATCCAAAATAGTACCAAATTCACAGTTTAAGCTTTGATTTGATCTATTTGGCCTTTGGACGCACTGTCTCCTTTGTTGTTATGTGGAATCTGATCCCTCAATTTTCCTGGGCTTAGTGAAACCCTGCTAGATTTTGGTACTAAGTTAGAAAAATAAGGAAGAAGAACATATTAGTTTGGGATGCTACCATGTTTTGTACTTAGATACTCCTACATCATAATTATGCACAGAAAACTCTTGAGCATACTGTATAAAGTACATAGAAACTCACAAAATTCAGAGCTGATGTCCATGTAAACTGTGTCTAAGCATGTACGTTATTGCCATAAAATACTGAGACCTATAGTTCTAGTTAATTACATGTTTAGAATCTTCTCGAAAGAGCTGCAGCAGTAACATTTTTCTCCCAGTGTGATTGAGTGTGTACTTCTGACTGCAATGTAACTGTCTAATACAATTGTATGACTACAACAGCATTTTGTATGGCTTTTTTGCGGAATACAATTGGATTTGATTCATGCTAGATTATTTGGAATTATTGTTTCCTTATTCTAATGCAATGGGAACATTGGGAAGTATATATTAGTGAAGTTAAAAGCACACATGCCACCTGCATGTATCACGAACAAATTTCGCACACATTTTCAGCTTTATTTTGTAAATGTGTCTGTTAACCAAGTACTTATGATAATTTCTCCAACCAGGCTGAGGGCTCATCTGCTGAGTCAATAACTGCGCTAGCACGAATTGATACTGTGAAACAACGCATGGAAGCTGCATACACGACATTGCAGGTATGTTTTAATAGTATCTACCATGGCACGGCACATGTCACTAGAGTACCTGCTTTACTCAAGTGGTAAGTTCTTATCTAATAATTGTGAGATTCTGTTGGCTGGAACTGCAGGATGCAGCTGGACTAGCTCAGTTGAGCCAAAGTGTTGAGGATGTGTTTTCGAGTGGCGATCTTCCAAAAGCCGCAGAAACCCTGGCAACCATGAGACATTGCTTGTCAGCAGTTGGGGAGGTACTTTACTCTCCCCTCTCTCTTTCTCACCAAGCATCTATGCAGGGCCTTTTCATTTAGCTTGTTAAATGTTGCTTTCAGGTTGCAGAGTTTGCTAATGTGAGAAAGCAGCTTGAAGTATTGGAAGAAAGGCTGGACGAAATGGTTCAGCCCCGTTTATTGGATGCCCTTTCTAACCGCAAGGTTTCTGTCTCAAAATTAGCTCATTGTTAACACTCCATGAAACATCTTTATTTATTTTATTTTGAACCTCTTCCTGTGCAATTTTGGTTGAAAGATTGATGCCGTGCAAGATCTTCGTGGTATATTGACACGTATTGGGAGGTTCAAGTCACTAGAGGTGCAATACACTAAGATTCATATCAAGCCTCTGAAGAAACTCTGGGAAGATTTTGACCTAAAGCAAAGGGCCAACAGGGCAGAGGTGGAGAAGCGTGGTGGTGAAATCACTAGTGTCTCATTCTCAAGCTGGCTGCCAAGTTTCTATGATGAGACACTACTTTACCTTGAACAAGAATGGAAGTGGTATGTCCATGTGATCCTGTTTTCTTTTATTCTGTGTTGACAAATACTTGTGGTTCTAAATTAAGTCACACACAAGGTGGCCCATGGCAGCAGTTTGTAACTAATCTTTGGGCCACATGAAAAATGTTTGCCCCACTGACTATCTATAAACTGTAGTGTTCTAAAATGCTAATACTTGCAGGTGCTTGACTGCATTCCCTGAAGAATACAGATCACTGGTCCCAAAAGTACTTGTGGAGACCATGAGTGAGTTGAATTCAAGCTTTGTCTCTCGTGTTAATGTAGCAACTGGGGATGCTGTTCCTGAAACCAGATCTGTTGCAAAAGGTATACTTCGCGTATTTGTTTGTTTATTGGCAAGTTATTGGTTATTTTTTCTTGTTTGTTGCGGAAGAGCACTTAGTTTTGTTCCTTAATTAGTTGATTTATTTTCTCTGTCTCCAGGTGTACTGGATGTTATATCAGGTGACTTGCCAAAAAGCATCAAATTGCAGAATAAACATCTTGCTGCACTAATCGAATTGCACAACATGACTGGCACTTTTGCTCGGAACATTCAGCACTTATTTTCAGAATCAGATCTTGGAGTTGTGCTGAATACATTGAAAGCTATTTATTCCCCATATGAAACCTTTAAGATGAGGTAAGCATTTAAAGTCGTTTTATCTGATAAAAGCAAAGGAAAGAAGATGAAAAAAACTTATGTCGCATCTTGTTACCTCCTGTATTTACAACAAGTTGTAGTTATTAATGCATAGCACTAAGCAGTTAGTTCTGTGTAGTGTATACTAAGTTTCATGTCATGTAGGTACGGGCAGATGGAGCGCGCTGTGCTTTCTGCTGCGATGGCCGGTATAGATATCCGTGGAGCCATCTCCCGTGGTTTAGGTGCACAAGGTATAGAGCTAAGTGAAACTGTCCGTAGGATGGAGGAATCCATCCCACAGATGATAGTACTTCTTGAAGCAGCTGTTGAGAGATGCATTAGTCTCACTGGTGGATCAGAGGCAGATGAACTGGTACTGGCTCTTGATGACGTCATGCTGCAATACATATCTAATCTACAAGAAACTTTGAAGTCCCTGAGGACGGTATGTGGGTTGGATAATACCACACATACTGATGCCTTGAAAAAAGATGCAGGATTAGAGAAAAAGGAAGCACCACGATTGGTGGATGTGTCTGAAGAGGAAGAATGGTCAATTGTCCAGGGTGCTTTGCAGGTTCTTACAGTTGCCGATTGCTTAACTAGCAGGACCTCAGTTTTCGAAGCTTCTTTAAGGGCTACTCTTGCCAGGATTGGAACAAACTTTTCTCTTTCCGGATTTGGTTCTAGCATGGATAAATCATCTGCTGGTACTGCTGATGACAACTCGGGAGCACCTCTGGGTGGGAGGGCAGCACTTGATATTGCAACCATTCGACTCACCAATCTACCAGACAAGTCTAAGAAACTCCTCACTGTGCTAGAACAGGTAAGTTATATGCTTCTAAAATGTCTTGCATTTAGTGTTACAACGCAGGGGTCAACTGTAAATCTGAACAATTAGCTAGTGACTGAACTTGCAAACGATGCATGTTAACCCTACTCTTATTTAAGTAGCAATCAAGTCCCGAGTTATTTGACTTTTGATCTGATGGTTCAGACCGCAGACTGCATTTTCTTATTGGGCTGAGTCAGCATGTCTATTCTCTAGAAAATGATGGACTTCTGTGTTTGGTAAAATATGTATGCTTGATCATGTTATATGCTCTTTACATGGTTGCTCAAGATTGCTGATCATGAGCGAGTCCATGTATTTACTTTGAACAGAACATATGGAGTAAAACTGTTGGGTTTGATTTGATTATAATCTCTTGCTCCACATGAAATTTAGCAGCAACTTTCTTTTGTACTCCCTCTGTTCCTAAATATATGACGTGTTGGTAGTTCAATTTAAACTACCAAAACGTCATATATTTAGAAACGGAGGAAGTATTACATTAAGTTATTAGTATTCAGCTCTGGCATAGAACCTATTCATATACTTCTTGATTCTTGCACATAGAATTTATTTGCCCTTCATCCTCTGTTCATTTAAAGAAACTTGTTTCTGTTGTACAGTCAAAAGATCCAAGGTTCCACGCTCTTCCCGTCACGTCACAAAGAGTTGCGGCCTTCTCAGACAAAGTAAACGAGCTTGTATATGATGTGCTCATTTCCAAAGTCCGGCAGCGTCTCTGTGAGATTGCCCGCCTCCCAATCTGGTCGTCCGTGGAGGAGCAGGGTGGTCTTCCTCTTCCAAGCTTCAGTGCGTACCCACAGTCATACGTGACCAGTGTCGGGGAGTATCTCCTCACTTTGCCACAGCAGTTGGAGCCTCTCGCTGAAGGCATCTCAGGCAGTGAGGCTGGCAATGATGAGGCTCAGTTCTTTGCTACAGAGTGGATATTCAAGGTAAGTGATACCACATTCGAAGTCACATAATCTGGACTTAGCATCTTCAATAAGAGTGTCCATTACCCTGTTTACTTGTAAAATATGCTGTCAACAAAATCAACCGTGCTCCAATGCTTATTTTGTTTTATGTTGCAAATTATGTAGGGAACTGTGCGTTATACATATTGAAAATATGTGCATCACAATTGAACAGAACAATACATTAAATCCCCTCAACAGTCTTGTCATATTTACATAACAACAAATAATAAAAAAGCATGAAATCAAATGCTTTGAATTCAAAACATGCCGAAAATTATAGTATGTTTTCTTGACCTTCGTTTCCATGTCTCAGGTCGCCGAGGGTGCCACCGCCCTGTTCATGGAGCAGCTGCGCGGGATCCACTACATCACGGACCGGGGCGCCCAGCAGCTCGCGGCGGACATCGAGTACCTGAACAACGTCCTCTCGGCACTGTCGATGCCGATCCCTCCATTCCTCTCCACCTTCCACGCCTGCATCTCGACCCCGAGGGACCAGGTCCGCGACCTGATAAAATCGGATGGCGGGACCCAGCTGGACCTCCCCACCGCCCATCTCGTCTCCAAGATCCGGCGCATCTCGCTAGAGTAGTGAAACGATGCTGATCGCTGTGGTATTTTTGCAAATCGAAGTTAATGTAAAGGCATGCAATGTGCTCGTGTGACCTTTGCTTTTCTTCTTTTCCAACTTTTTGGTGACGGTGAGCTTTGACCCTGTAAGTTGTTAACTGCACTGCTTTCAGATATAAGTATAGAAATACCGCACTGTATTACAGAAGAATTTAGCACTTGCAGCCTGTCAGTAAGTTGACCAAAAAAGAAACAATAGGGAAATTGTTGGTCGGCAGGTGCCAGTGTTTAACCAGAAGTCGTACATGTGTTATGGAGACATATTAGTGGGGACGCGGCCTGTTGTTGCCTAGCTTTTCGGTTTTGTGTTTTGGATTTTCGGCAATTTAGAGCCTGTTCGGCAGCCCTCGGCTCCGCAGCACAGCTCCTGGAGCGGCGAGTGTGGCACCGAACGTGTTAGCGTTACGCTTTCCTCGAGGCGGAGTGGAGCGGCCAGCAGGCCATTTTCTCGGAGCGGCCCAAGTGACGCTCCGCGCGCTTCGCATCTATGTGGAGTAGGGAGTTGAGAAGCGAGGAGCAGAGGGCTGCCGAACAGGCCCTTAGTGATGGTGTAGGGTTTGGGTTTGAACATACTGTAGGGTTTATAGGGTTTTCCGTGGCTCATATCTACAAAACTTAGGCGGTATGTCTTTTTTTTTTGAGAATCAAGAGTAACTGAGTTACTCAAGAGAGGGGTGGGCGATCCCTGATCATCATGTCTCGTAGTCTGTCTGGTATTCCATCAATGATTAGTAGATCACCCTTCTGTCTAGCCTCAGCTGCTAGTTCGTGGGCCAAAGCGTTGCATTCCCTCCCAACCGAGGAGAATCTATGGCTGGTGAACAACGCCAGTGTCTCCTTTATGTTACAGATTACTCCAAAGCACGGGGAAAGGCAGGGACCAACAGAGGTCAGGTCCTTAATTACAGATTTGCAGTCCATTTCCACTTCAACCGGGCCCTTGTACACTGCGGCTAGCGTATGCAAACCCATCAGGGCTGCTCTCGCTTCGGCCTGTTCCACACTGCTCGATGCCTGTATCTGTTTCCCAACCGACAGAACAACCCGGCCACTGTGATCTCTGGCGACGGCACCCGCCCAGCATTCGCCTGACTGGCAGTAGGACGCATCTGAATTCAGTTTGATAGATCCAAGTGGAGGAGCAGTCCACTGAATGCACCTCTGAACCGGCTCTTTGGGCATTTGGTTGGCCATTGTTGAACATGTGTACATGTACGTAGGTCTGGGTCCTGTATGCAATACCTGTTGTATCTGTCTCCCTCTGTATGTACGTGTATATTAGGAGACAAGATATCGGTCGCACCCCTTGTACCTATATATATGTGCCTAGTGCACGATCAATCAATCATTGATGCACCAAATCATTCTCTACATGATATCTATCGCAAGTCGATCTTCCAGCTTCCGCTAACCCTAGCCGCCGCCTCGGGCCGCCGTCGCCGCCCCAAGCCGCCGCCTCCACCTCTCCTCCCCGCGCGCCCTCCCTCCACCGCGCGCCTCCTTCCCCACGACGCACCGCCCGACGGGCCACCAGGCCCTATTCGCCGTGCAGAACGCCGCTCCTTACAGCGACTAC
>NC_041392.1:675693123-675715857 GCF_002162155.2 Triticum dicoccoides
GGGTCCGCGCCGGCCTATGGAGCCGCCGCCGTGCCGGCTTATGGGGCCGCGCCCGCCTATGGTGCCGCCTCTTCGGCCTTCGGGGCTGCTCCCGCACCGGCCTACGGAGGGTCCTACCCTCCTCAGGTGCCGCCGCCGTGGGACCCGGCCTTGCTCGCTGCCCTGCACTCCGCCCCATCACCGAGCTCCCATGGTGGCGGTGGTGACTGGTACATGGACTCGGCGCCACTGCTCACATGACTGCTGAGGGAGTCCTGGATTAGGGGGTCTCCGGACAGCCGGACTATATCCTTTGGCCGGACTGTTGGACTATGAAGATACGAGATTGAAGACTTCGTCTCGTGTCCGGATGGGACTCTACTTGGCGTGGAAGGCAAGCTAGGCAATACGGATATGCATATCTCCTCCTTTGTAACCGACCTTGTGTAACCCTAGCCTCCTCCGGTGTCTATATAAACCGGAGGGTTTTAGTCCGTAGGACAACATACAATCATACCATAGGCTAGCTTCTAGGGTTTAGCCTCTCCGATCTCGTGGTAGATCAACTCTTGTACTACTCATATTATCAAGAACAATCAAGCAGGACGTAGGGTTTTACCTCCATCAAGAGGGCCCGAACCTGGGTAAAACATCGTGTCCCCTGCCTCCTGTTACCATCCGCCTTAGACGCATAGTTCGGGACCCCCTACCCGAGATCCGCCGGTTTTGACACCGACATTGGTGCTTTCATTGAGAGTTCCTCTGTGTCGTCACCGTTTGGCTTGATGGCTCCTTCGATCATCGATAGCGATGCAGTCCAGGGTGAGACCTTTCTCCCCGTACAGATCTTTGTATTCGGCGGCTTCGCACTGCGGGCCAACTCGCTTGGCCATCTGGAGCAGATCGAGAGTTACGCCCCTGGCCACCAGATCAGGTTTGGAAGCTTAAACTACACGACCGACATCCGTGGAGACTTGATCTTCGACGGATTCGAGCCCCTGCCGAGTGCGCCGCACGGTCACGATGAGCATGATTTAGCTCTACCATCGGACAGTGTTCAGGAGACCGCACCGACAACCGCTCCGGCCCTCAATTCGGAGCCAATTGCGCCATCCCTGGACGGGTGGATAGACCCCGCCACGGAGGCCGTATTCTTAGCGGCGATCGAGCCGAGTATCGACCTTACCCTTCACGGGAGCCGTGACGCCGAACTACCGGATTCTTCCCCGGCCACGGACTCCGAACCGCCTGCGCCCGTGCTTATCGAATCCGACTGGGCGTCGATCATGGAGTTCACCTTCGCGGATATCTTTCAGCACTCGCCCTTCGGCGACATACTGAACTCATTAAGGTCTCTCTCCATGTCAGGATTGGGATGCGGATGACGAAGAAATTCGCCGCCCACCCACCACCCACTTAGTAGCCACTGTCGACGATTTGACCGACATGCTCGACTTCGACTCCGAAGACATCGACGGTATGGACGACGATGCAGGAGACGAACAGGAACCACTGCCCACAGGGCACTGGACGCCCACTTCATCATATGATGTATACATGGTGGACGCACCCAAAGAAAACAACGATGAAGAGCGGAAGGACGCATCGAAGGGTTGTTCCCTCGAAAAGCAGTCAAAGCGGCGGCATAAGCACCGCTCCAAATCCCGCCTCGGCAAAAATAGCGATCATATAAATCCAGCGATAGAGCAAGGTGAGCCAGCGGACGACAAACACGGCATTGAACCATCGTCCGACCACGGCAACACGGAGAATCAAACCGAACAACCCGACTCCGTCAAAGATAACAGTCCGGATAACATCACACCGGACAGGCACCCGGAGCAACAGAATACCCATAAAAAGCTTGTTGCCACTGCGAGGAGTCTGAAAAAGCAGAAGCAAAGGCTCAGGGCTGCACAAGACACACTCAGAATCAGATGGAGTGAAGTACTCAACACTGAAGCGAAGCACGACGGTAATCGCCACACCAAGAGCTACCCGAAGCGAAAGTTGCTACCTGAATTCGATGAGGAGGCCTTAGATCCCCCGCAACCAAAAAACAGAACGACCATCTGGTCGGATAGACGACCTCGTGGCCAACATAAAGCGGCAAATGACGCCGCACATAAGCCAGTACGCGATCCACGTGAAGGCTCGCATAAAAAAGAAGGCGCAACCAGATCCATCTACGGGCCACGCAAGCGTGCTCCAGCATGCAATACAACACAACAAACATCCCAACACCATGGTACACCCAAATACAGGGGTGTCGCACACCCCCTATGTTTCACCAATGAGGTGCTGGACCATGAATTTTCAGAGGGATTCAAACCTGTAAACATAGAGGCGTACGACGGAACGACAGACCCTGGGGTCTGGATTGAGGACTACATCCTCCATATCCATATGGCTTGAGGAGACGATCTCCATGCCATCAAGTACTTACCCCTCAAGCTCAAAGGGCCAGCTCGGCACTGGCTTAAAAGCCTCCCCGAAAACTCCATTGGAAGCTGGGAAGAGCTCGAAGGCGCTTTTCGGACAAATTTTCAAGGGACCTATGTCCGACCTCCGGATGCAGACGATTTAAGTCATATAACTCAACAGCCCGGAGAGTCAGCCCGAAAACTTTGGAATAGGTTCCTCACTAAAAAGAACCAAATAGTCGACTGCCCAGACGCCGAAGCCTTAGCAGCTTTTAGGCACAGCGTTCGAGACGAATGGCTTGCCAGACACCTCAGCCAAGAAAAGCCGAGAACAATGACAGCATTAACAAGCCTCATGACCCGCTTTTGCGTGGGCGAGGATAGCTGGTTAGCCCGATGCAGCACCAGCGACCCAAGTACATCCGAAGTCAGGGACGAAAACGGGAAACCACGACACAGCAAAAATAAGTGCCGGAATAAAGAAGACAGCCCGAAGAGCACGGCAGTAAACGCCGGATTCAGAAGCTCTCGGCCAGGTCAGCAAAAGCTGCCCTGCAAAGACAACAGAGACGAACTGTCCAGCCTAAACAAGATTCTGGATAAAATATGTCAGATCCACAACACCCCCGATAAACCTGCAAACCATACGCATAGAGAATGTTGGGTCTTCAAGCAGTCCGGCAAGCTCAACGCCGAACACAAGGGGCAGGATACACCAAGCGAAGACGAGGACGAGCCTCGCAAGCAAAGTACTGGGGAACAGAAGAAATTTCCACTAGAAGTCAAAACAGTAAACATGTTACACGTGACAAAGGGGAGAAACAAAGCGGCACTCCTAGAGACACATGCCCCAGGGCTTATCACCGTGGAGTTCTACACACTGGTCGTCCCAACCGATCACCTTCGACCATCGGGATTACTCGGCAAGTATCCGGCGTGCAGGATGGGCTGCCTTGGTGTTAGACCCGATAATTGACGGATACCACTTCACACGAGTCCTGATGGACGGCGGCAGTAGTTTAAACCTGATATATCAGGACACAGTCCGCAAAATGGGGATAGACCCAACAAAAATTAGCCATAGCAATACTACCTTTAAAGGAGTAACGCCAGGCCCAGAAGCCCATTGCACGGGCTCCCTGCTACTAGAGGTCATATTCGGCCTCCCCGATAACTTCCGCAGTGAAAATTTAACCTTCCACATCGCTCCGTTCCAAAGCGGCTATCAAGCACTACTCGGACGCGAAGCTTTCGCTCGCTTTAACATAATACCGCATTACGCTTCCCTCATGCTTAAGATGCCCGGTCCACGTGGCATCATTATAGTAAATGGAAACGCTACAAGAAATATGTCATGTTGTGACCTTGACTATTGGTCATTGAAACGTCATTGTTTTTCATTTGTGACCTTTTTGTGACCAAAAACAGAAGGTCAAAAGCTGGCGGTCGTAAATTTTATGACCAAATTGTGAGAAGGTCGTAGACGTTTATGATCAAAATATGCTTATTGTTTTGTTTTGGTCACTAGCAGCCTCCCTAGGCCACGTAGGCATCTGACGTGGCAATCTGATGTGGCACAAGAATCAGCTCGGTCCAATTCGATTTTCTACATGGGCCTAGCCCAACAGTTCAGCCCATTTATATTTTTTTGCTGCTAATTTTGGTGAACTACACGGGCCAAGCCCTACAATTTGGCCTTTTTATTTTCTGGGCCATGGCCTTTTTGTACCAGCAGTTTTAGTTTTCTTTTTTTATAAAATGGGTCCATTAGTCAAACAGGTCCCACTTGTCAGGTTCTGATAAATGGGTCCTAGCTATTAG
Organism: Triticum dicoccoides; assembly: GCF_002162155.2. Lineage (NCBI taxonomy): Eukaryota > Viridiplantae > Streptophyta > Magnoliopsida > Poales > Poaceae > Triticum > Triticum dicoccoides. Next base: position 675,697,347 of record NC_041392.1, read on the forward strand.
GCTCAGATTCTTCATATTTCAATTTGACATCATATTTGAATTTCATAGTAAGAAAATAACTAGTATTTAAATAGGCAAGCAGAAAACACACATAATTATTCAAATAACAATAGCCAAATTCACTACAAGCTCTACAAATGACACGTAATACAAGCTCTAACGTATACAATGCTTTACAAGCTCTACAAATGCAAAGCTCTACAGTACTTTACAAGCTCGCCAAGTAATGTTACAAGCTCTACAAGTGTTTTCTTCTTCAGTATGGAGCTCCTTCAACAGGGATCAAATGTCGGACTCACGGACAAACATAGTCAGGACTGGGCTGACAGAAATACAACATGCCTTCCACAGTCGCCCTGTTACATGAATCAGCTGAGAAGAATCAGAAAAACTGGAGCCAATATAATATGAACATTCCATTCAAAAAAGTATTAAAGGAGTAAAGGACAATTCTTTATATAATGATAAACAGATTTCAGCTAGTACCAAGCTTTTTTAGCCGAGCTAGTTAAAATGAGATATTCATACAAGATAATAGAGACTATATGAATATGCATGGCACAAGTGCAGGTCCTGGTTACTGGCTACACATGTAACACCAATAAATGGATAGAACAATAACGGGAACAACTCCAGATTACACACAAAGCTCTATCCATAGTGCCAGCTATGAATAAAATCATGCACACTCCCAACAGAACTCAGTCACACAGTATAATTCCGACTATAATATAACCAGAGAACTAAAGATTCTACGTACTTAGAACTCAACTAATAAGTGAGAATGATCTGATTGTATGCAAACAATCTTGTTTTATTTGTTTATATTACTAAAACAGGCATATCTTCCTTTATGTGAAGAAGTCTGCTTCCATCTTTAGTTAGTAGTAATCGTTCCATGCAAATCAACCATGTGTGTATGCTTGATCATGGTTTGGAGATTATACGCATAGAGGAATAGAATCCTAAACAAAAAAGTATCAAATAGCGGTGGGTGCTCAACCTATTTACCATACACAAGCAACACTTAAACCATAGCATGTGCATATACTTGTGTCACATCAGGGGGTTCAGAATGTACTCAACATAATCTAATAAAAAGGATTGGGAGCAGAGGGAGAGGGAGGTGGAGATGGACGTGCTACCTGTTGCTGCGGTGGTTCCTCTTGGTGGTCATGCTTGAACTCCTCCTGAAGCTGCTCACTAACCTGCAGGACAAACAAGACCATGGGTGAGCTGCAACACAGGCATACACATTAAGTGAAGATAAGGAGAAGAACCTGGAAGAAGAGAGGTGCTATGTCCTCCTTCGTCCATGCCCGTCCTCCTCCGTGCCGATGTCAAACAGCCTCCGTTCGCCGCTTGCGAGCACCATGCGCCTTGGTTGGCCATGACGCCCTTGTCCTCTGCTGCACGGATGAAAACCAAAGCATCAGTATAGCTACACTGGCACATAATACAGACATGCTATCACAGACATTCTCTAATTGACAAGCACCCAAACATATACATCCATCAGTTATTATCAGGTTAAGCCTCCTTAGTTTAGTGATCATTTACCCATACAATTTTTCACCAAGGATTGCACCAGATGTCATGATTCAATTGAGATATACTAAAGTACATCATCACAGGAATGACGAGCAGTTTTAGATCTTAAAAAATGATCCACGCGCAGTCTTAGTGCTCCATCAAATAATCAACTAAATTTGCTCTCAAGCATACAAACAAAGTTTAGAGAGAACCAAATGAACAAGCACTTATTGTGCAGGACACATAGCTATTTCATAAGCACTCAGTGTGGATATGTCTGCTAAATGTATTGTGCACAAAAAGGTGAGGCTCCCAACAGCCCAATATTATGACTATTACAGTTCATATTTTGATAATAAAACTGACATGTGTAATCATATAGCTAATAAAATACATGCCACAATATGAGTACATCTCCAAACAGCTAATAAACCCCATAGTACCACAAGGACATGCACTGTAGTATATCTTGCAATGCAGGTTTTTGACTGAACAGTAACATCCCCTACATAGTAGTAATGAGGGAATTAATTGATGATTGGTACAGCAAAACAAAATTACAAGCACTACTTGTAGTAGCACCTACAACAGTTTTTGACTGAACAGAAGATTGCTTATATTGAAATAACGCAGACTAAGAACTAAGGTTACTTTGTTGTAATTCTCTCTGTCACGTTATGCCAGGTGTAATGTGACATCACAATACCACAGAAGAATACAGTGAGGATACCACTCAAATCTAGCAGCTGCAAAGATCAGACAAACAGGGAGCGTTGTTAGATTCAGACTACTACTGGTAGTGTGGGTTTCTATGTTGTATCCTGATAATAACTGGACCCAGACTTGATCTCTACATACCTTCTTATAAACCTGGTATCTGATGACTCGCCGCTTCGCTTGCATCAGCCGCCCCTATCTCGACCAATGACTCGCTGTCGGAGTTTGACTCGGTTTTGAGAGCCTGGTTCCCTGCGATCAAAACAATGCAGCAACAGGTGAGACGGACTCCTGGTGTGTCTGATTTGGGTATGATCAATCTCCTTCTGAATTGAACTCTAAAGCAATATAGTTCTATGTTGGACCAGCTCTAGTTTGGAAGACAAGAAAAATCTTAGGAATTCTGGAGCAGAGAAAAACATATGCACACAGATGGACAGGTGATGTTTCTCTTCTCTTCAGAACTTACTGAGATATACTGCAGTTCGCATGTCTAATTTCTGAGTTGCTCACAGTCAACCAATGCTAAGTATTGACTTGACCCACAGCATTCCGCACGTACTAATAACAAGATCCAATTTTGTTATAGGTTGAAGGCATATATTACATACCAGAGATGGCTGCCGTTTGCGACTGGGTCGGTGTCAGGACGGCGTGGTGCTGTGTGATGTCTACTACACAACCTTCTTCTTGTAGATGTTGTTGGGCCTCCAAGTGCAGAGGTTTGTAGGACAGTAGCAAATTTCCCTCAAGTGGATGACCTAAGGTTTATCAATCCGTGGGAGGCGTAGGATGAAGATGGTCTCTCTCAAGCAACCCTGCAACCAAATAACAAAGAGTCTCTTGTGTCCCCAACACACCCAATACAATGGTAAATTGTATAGGTGCACTAGTTCGGCGAAGAGATGGTGATACAAGTGGTATATGGATAGTAGATAAAGGTATTTGTAATCTGAAATTATAAAAACAGCAAGGTAACGAATGATAAAAGTGAGCGTAAACGGTATTGCAATGCGTTGAAACAAGGCCTAGGGTTCATACTTTCACTAGTGCAAGTCCTCTCAACCATACTAACATAATTGGATCACATAACTATCCCTCAACATGCAACAAAGAGTCACTCCAAAGTCACTAATAGCGGAGAACAAACGAAGAGATTATGGTAGGGTACGAAACCACCTCAAAGTTATTCTTTCCAATCAATCCATTGGGCTATTCCTATAAGTGTCACAAACATCCCTAGAGTTCGTACTAGAATAACACCTTAAGACACAAATCAATCAAAACCCTAATGTCACCTAGATACTCCAATGTCACCTCTGAAGGAAATATGCCCTAGAGGCAATAATAAAGTTATTATTTATTTCCTTATATCATGATAAATTTTTATTATTCATGCTAGAATTGTATTAACCGGAAACATAATACATGTGTGAATACATAGACAAACTTAGTGTCACTAGTATGCCTCTACTTGACTAGCTCGTTAATCAAAGATGGTTATGTTTCCTGACCATGAACAAAGTGTTGTTATTTGATTAACGAGGTCACATCATTAGTTGAATGATCTGATTGACATGACCCATTCCATTAGCTTAGCACCCAATCGTTTAGTATGTTGCTATTGCTTTCTTCATGACTTATACATGTTCCTATAACTATGAGATTATGCAACTCCTGTTTACCGGAGGAACACTTTGGGTGCTACCAAACGTCACAACGTAACTGGGTGATTATAAAGGAGTACTACAGGTGTCTCCAAAGGTACATATTGGGTTGGCGTATTTCGAGATTAGGATTTGTCACTCCAATTGTCGGAGAGGTATCTCTGGGCCCTCTCGGTAATGCACATCACATAAGCCTTGCAAGCATTACAACTAATATGTTAGTTGTGAGATGATGTATTACGGAACGAGTAAAGAGACTTGCCGGTAACGAGATTGAACTAGGTATTGGATACCGACGATCGAATCTCGGGCAAGTAACATACCGATGACAAAGGGAACAACGTATGTTGTTATGCGGTCTGACCGATAAAGATCTTCGTAGAATATGTAGGAGCCAATATGGGCATCCAGGTCCCGCTATTGGTTATTGACCGGAGACGTGTCTCGGTCATGTCTACATTGTTCTCGAACCCGTAGGGTCCGCACGCTTAAGGTTACGATGACAGTTATATTATGAGTTTATGCATTTTGATGTACCGAAGGTTGTTTGGAGTCCCGGATGTGATCACGGACATGACGAGGAGTCTCGAAATGGTCGAGACGTAAAGATTGATATATTGGAAGCCTATGTTTGGATATCGGAAGTGTTCCGGGTGAAATCGGGATTTTACCGGAGTACCGGGAGGTTACCGGAACCCCCCGGGAGCCATATGGGCCTTAATGGGCTTTAGTGGAAAGGAGAAAGGGGCAGCCCAATGTGGCTGCACACCTCCCCCCTCCCCTAGTCCTATTAGGACTAGGAGAGGTGGCCGCCCCCCTCTCTCTCTCTTTCCCCCTCGGGGAATCCTAGTCCAACTAGGATTGGGCGGGGGGGAGTCCTACTCCCGGAAGGAGTAGGACTCCTCCTGCGCCCTCCTCCTGGCCGGCGCCCCCCTCCCCCTTGGCTCCTTTATATACTAAGGCATAGGCACCCCAGAAACACACAAGTTGATCCACGTGATCTATTCCTTAGCCGTGTGCGGCGCCCCCAGCCACCATAGTCCTCGATAATACTGTAGCGGAGTTTAGGCGAAGCCCTGCTGCTATAGTACATCAAGATCGTCACCACGCCGTCGTGCTGACGGAACTCTTCTCCGACACTTTGCTGGATCGGAGTCCGGGGATCGTCATCGAGCTGAACGTGTGCTCGAACTCAGAGGTGCCGTAGTTTCGGTGCTTGATCGGTTGGATCGTGAAGACGTACGACTACTTCCTCTACGTTGTGTCAATGCTTCCGCAGTCGGTCTGCATGGGTACGTAGACAACACTCTCCCCTCTCGTAGCTATGCATCACCATGATCTTGCGTGTGCGTAGGAAGTTTTTTGAAATTACTACGAAATGCAACAACCTCAAGTATCCGTGGGTATGATTATACGATATGCATCACACAATCTCAGATTCATCTATTCAACCAACACATAGAACCTCAAAGAGTGCCCCAAAGTTCTACCGAAGAATCATGACGAAAACGTGCGCCAACCCTTATGCATAGGTTCATGGGCGGAACCCGCAAGTTGATCACCAAAACATACATCAAGTGAATCACGTGGTATCCCATTGTCACCACAGATACGCACGACAAGACATACATCAAGTGTTCTTAAATCTTTAAAGACTCAATCCGATAAGATTACTTCAGGGGGAAAACGCAATTCATTACAAGAGAGTAGAGGGGGAGGAGAAACATAAGATCCAACTATAATAGCAAAGCTCGCGATACATCAAGATCGTATCACCTCAAGAACACGAGAGAGAGAGATCAAACACATAGCTACTGGTACATACCCTCAGCCCCGAGGGAGAACTACTCCCTCCTCGTCATGGAGAGCACCGGGATGATGAAGATGGCCACCGGAGAAGGATTGCCCCCTCCGGCAGGGTGCCGGAACGGGTCTAGATTGGTTTTCGGTGGCTACGGAGGCGTCTGGCGGCGGAACTCCCGATCTAATCCTTGTTGTGGAAGTTTTAGGGTACGTAGGTATATATGGGTGAAAGGAATACGTCGGTGGACCGAAGGGGGGGCCACGAGGCAGGGGGCGCGCCCCCTACCCTCGTGAGCACCTCCTTCATAGGGTCCAAGTCTATTCGGTAGGTTTCCTTCCAAAAAACAACTTCTCCAGTTGATTTCGTTCTGTTTCGACTCCGTTTGATATTCCTTTTCTTCAAAACACTGAAATAGGCATAAAACAGCAAATCTGGGCTGGGCCTCCGGTTAATAGGTTAGTACCAAAAGTAATATAAAAGTGGATAATAAAGCCCAATATTGCCTAAAACAGTAGATAATATAGCATGGAGCAATCAAAAATTATAGATACGTTGGAGACGTATCAAGCATCCCCAAGCTTAATTCCTGCTCGTCCTCGAGTAGGTAAATGATAAAAAGATAATTTTTGATGTGGAATGCTAGTTGGCATAATTTCAATGTAATTCTTCTTAGTTGTGGTATGAATATTCAGATCCGAAAGATTCAATACAAAAGTTCGTATTGGCACAAAAATAATAATACTTCAAGCATACTAACAAAGCAATTATGTCTTCTCAAAATAACATGGCCAAAGAAAGTTCATCCCTACAAAATCATATAGTTTAGTCATGTTTCATTTTTGTCACACAAGAATGCTCTCATCATGCACAACCCCGATGACAAGCCAAGCAATTGTTTCATACTTTAGTAATCTCAAACTCATAAACTTTCACGCAATACATGAGCGCGAGCCATGGATATAGCACTATGGGTGGAATAGAATAATGAGGGGGGTTATGTGGAGAAGACAAAAGGGAGAAAGTCTCACATCAATGAGGCTAATCAATGGGCTATGGAGATGCCCACCAATTGATGTTAATGCAAGGAGTAGGGATTGCCATGCAACGGATGCACTAGAGCTATAAATGTATGAAAGCTCAACAAAAGAAACTAGTGGGTGTGCATCCAACTTGCTTGCCCACGAAGACCTAGGGCACTTGAGGAGGCCCATTGTTGGAATATACAAGCCAAGTTCTATAATGAAAATTCCCACTAGTATATGAAAGTGATAACTCTAGAGACTCTCTATATGAAGAACATGGTGCTACTTTGAAGCACAAGTGTGGTAAAAGGATAGTAATATTGCCCCTTTTTATTTATTTAATTTTTTGTGGCCTTATTTTTTTTTCTTTGGCCTTTCTCTTTTTTTTGGGACAATGCTCTATTGAATGATGATCATCACACTTCTATTTATTTACAACTCAATGATTACAACTCTATACTAGAACAAAGTATGACTCTGTATGGATGCCTTCGGCGGTGTACCGGGATATGCAATGAATCAAGAGTGACAAGTATGAAAGAATTATGAACGGTGGCTTTGCCACAAATACTATGTCAACTACATGATCATGCTAGCAATATGACAATGATGAATGTGTCATGATAAACTGGATGGTGGAAAGTTGCATGGCAATATATCTCGGAATGGCTATGGAAATGCCATAATAGGTAGGTATGGTGGCTGTTTTGAGGAAGATATAAGGAGGTTTATGTGTGATAGAGCGTATCATATCACGGGGTTTGGATGCACCGGCGAAGTTTGCACCAACTCTCAATGTGAGAAAGGGCAATGCACGGTACCGAAGAGGCTAGCAAGGATGGAAGGGTGAGAGTGTGTATAATCCATGGACTCAACATTAGTCATAAAGAACTCACATACTTATTGCAAAAATCTACAAGTCATCAAAAACCTCGGTACTACGTGCATGCTCCTAGGGGGATAGATTGGTAGGAAAAGACCATCGCTCGTCCCCGACCGCCACTCATAAGGAAGACAATCAAATAACACCTCATGTTTCAAATTTGTTGCATAACGTTTACCATACGTGCATGCTACAGGACTTGCAAACTTCAACACAAGCATTTCTCAAATTCACAACTACTCAACTAGCATGACTTTGATATTATTACCTCCATATCTCAAAACAATCATCAAGCATCAAACTTCTCTTAGTATTCAACACACTCATAAGAGAATTTTTTTTATTAATCTTGCATACCAAGCATATTGGGATTTTAAGCAAATTACCATGCTATTTACGCCTCTCAAAATAATCTAAGTGAAGCATGAGAGTTCATCTATTTCTTCAAAATAAAACCACCACCGTGCTGTAAAAAGATATAAGTGAAGCACTAGAGCAAATGACAAACTACTCCAAAAGATATAAGTGAAGATCAATGAGTAGTCGAATAATTATGCATCTATGTGAAGACTCTCTAACATTTAATAATTTCAGATCTTGGTATTTTATTCAAACAGCAAGCAAAACTAAATAAAATGACATCTAAGAATAGCAAACATCATGTGAAGAAGCAAAAACTTAGGATCAACTGAAACTAACCGATAGTTGTTGAAGAAGAAAGGTGGGATGCCAACCGGGGCATCCCCAAGCTTAGATGCTTGAGACTTCTTGAAATATTATCTTGAGGTGCCTTGGGCATCCCCAAGCTTGATCTTTTGTGTCTCCTTAATTCCTCTCATATCAAGGTCTCCCTAAATCTCAAAAGCTTCATCCACACAAAACTCAACAAGGACTCGTGAGATAAGTTAGTATAAACCATTGCCAAAACCTTATCATACTTTACTGTAGCAAATCACTAAAATTATTATTCAACATTGCATACTAAATGCCTCTGCATATTTAATAGTCCTATTCTCAAATATAATCATTCAAGAAGCAAACATATGCAAACAATGCAAACATAACAGCAATCTACCTAAACAGGATAGTCTGTAAAGAATGCTGCAACATCCATACTTCCCTAGCTCCAAAAATTATGAAAGAAAATTCCCACTGTAGTAAATTTATCAGAGCTTAATATGCAAAAGGTTTCAACATTTTATCACATTCTGACTTTTGTAGGGAATTATTACAACAGAGGTAAACTTTCTGTTTTCAAACAGCAACATGTATACTTGTAACATAGGTATAGTAAATGCTATCAATGCCACTTTTATTGAAATAAAAGATGCAAAATATTGTTCCCAGTAAGCCTCTACTAGACTTGTATTAATCGGAAACTTGATACATGTGTGGATACATAGACAAAACAAAGTGTCCCCAGTAAGCCTCTACTAGACTAGCTCGTTAATCAAAGATGGTTAAGTTTTCTAACCATATACATGAGTTGTCATTTGATGAACGGGATCACATCATTAGAAGAATGATGTGACGGACAAGACCCATCCGTTAGCTTAGCATAATGATCGTTAATTTTTATTGTTATTGCTTTCTTCATGTCATATACATATTCTTTTGACTATGAGATTATGCAACTCCCGGATACCGGAGGAATATCCCGTGTGCTATCAAACGTCACAACGTAACTGTGTGATTATAAAGATGCTCTACATGTATCTCTGAAGGTGTTTGTTGGGTTGGCATAGATCGAGATTAGGATTTGTCACTCCAAGTGTCGGAGAGGTATCTCTAGGCCCTCTCGATAATGCACATCATAATAAGCCTTACAAGCAATGTGACTAATGAGTTAGTTGCGGAATGATGCATTACGAAAGGAGTAAAGAGACTTGCCGATAACGAGATTGAAGTAGGTATGAAGATACCGACGATCGAATCTCGGGCAAGTGACATATCGATGACAAAGGGAATAACATTGTCATTACGGTACGACCGATAAAAACTTCGTAGAATATGTGGGAACCAATATGAGCATCCAGGTTCCGCTGTTGGTTATTGACCGGAGAGGTGTCTCGGTCATGTCTACATAGTTCTTGAACATGTAGGGTCCGCACGCTTAACATTCGATGACGATTTTGTATTATATGAGTTATATGATTTAGTGACCGAATGTTGTTCAGAGTCCCGGATGAGATCACGGACAAGACGAGGAGTCTCGAAATGGTTGAGAGGTAAAGATTCATATATAAGACGATGATATTCGGACACCGGAAGTTTTCTGAGGGTACCCGGTACATATCGGGTCACCGAAAGGGGTTCCGGGCATCCCCCGGCAACTACATGGGCCTAATGGGCCAAGAAGGGGACAGACCAGCCCCTAGGAGGCTGGTGCGCCCCATGTAGGTCAAAATAAGGGGGAAGAAAAGAGGAGAAGAGGGAAAGGAAGGGGAGGGATTCGGCCTCCCCCTTCCTTTTCTCCTCCCTCCTCCTTCCCTCCCCCTCCGGATGAATATGAAAGGGGGGAGGCCGAATTGGGAGGCGCCCAATTAAGATTCTTCCTATTTGGGGCGCCCCCTTGGCTGCCTCTCCTCCCCTCCAACCTATATATACGTGGAGGGGACCGCTAGAACACACAACATTGATTCCTAGTCGTGTGCGGCGTCCCCCTCCACATTTTACGCCTCCGGTCATATTGCCGTACTGCTTAGGTGAAGCCTTGCACGAATTACTTCACCATCACAGTCACCACGCCGTCGTGTTGATGAAACTCTCCCTCGACACTTTGCTGGATCAAGAGTTCGAGGGACGTCATCGAACTGAACGTGTGCAGAACTCGGAGGTGCCGTACGTTCGGTGCTTGATCGGTCGGAACGAGAAGAAGTTCGACTACATCAACCAAGTTGTCAAATGCTTCCGCTTTCGGTCTACGAGGGTACGTGGACACACTCTCCCCCTCTCGTTGCTATGCATCTCCTAGATAGATCTTGCGTGGGCGTAAGAAAATTTTGAAATTGCATGCTACATTTCCCAACAGAACGACGGGGGAGGAGAAGCGGCGTGGAGCCCAGGTGTACTGGTGGAGGTGAAGGACTTGTCGAGTTCCGGCAGGGGTGTGGCGTGACGGCCGGGGTGGTGGAGATAGCGGCGGCGAAGGCAAGGGAGAAAGATGAAGGAGGGAAAATGGAAGGATGGAGGCACGGGGTCCGAGGAGGGGTTCTGGGTGGGCCAGGAGTGTCGGAGTCCTACGTGGATGTTGGATGACTAAGTCATTCGGATCACGCAGTCTGGGCGGTTACATGCAGTTTAAGAGTCCGATTTGAAGACGCCATTGCTGGTACAAATCTGAAAAGGAAACTAAGTAAGTGCAAGCGGAGAAGTGTCTAGACGACACGGGGCTTCATTGAATGAGTGTATGCTCGTGTATGCGAGCTGACTTTCATTGTACTATGGTTAAAAACAAAAGTCTCAGGAGCAGCTGATTGCAGCACTACTGGAGCCACTGGCCGGCACTTCACCGGGAGTCCAGGTTGCGCTCTTCCCCGGCCGCGCGACGACAGGACAGGAGTCCAGTCGAGAGGTTGTTGCGTGAGCGCGAGCCCAGCCACGACGCGGGAGCCATCGTCCACGAGAAAATAGCACGGTCCATTTTCACCCGGAGCAGAGCAGAGGGTCATTTTCTACGCGGCCGGTTTACGACGTCTATGTGGGCTCATCTCTTCCTTATCGACGCTGTGGGAGCAGAGCCGCCCACGTCGCCCCTCCCCCCTCCCCCCCTACCGAAATCCCCACGCAACTGCGCACCACCGGAGGCCAGCAGCCGGCCGCGGAGGGAGGAAGAAAATCTGCGCTCCTCGCCAGTCGGCAGCCAGTGCCCGCTACTTATACGCCCGGCTCGCCTCGCCCCCCTCCCCTCACAGTCCGCCCCCTTCCCCCCTCCCACCTCCGGCCCGGCCCCGATCCATCCCGTCTCAGGTGCGTGCCGACGGAGCTCCCGTGATTTGCTTGAAATCTCCGCTTCAACCCTGCTCGCTTAAGCCATGCGCTGTAGTATCCCGCGAGATTCCCCTTCTGCCTGTGGTTCTTTAGCAAGCGTTTGGGCGGTAGTGTTCGTCCGGGTGTTTTAATTCAGGCCGGGGAGGTGGATAGCGCGTGCTAATGGATGGCTGCTGCTGCTAATCTAGGCTATGGTAGCTGCGAGGTTAGTGAAGCCGTTTAGATTGCTCATCTCAGTTGGGTAGTACAGTAATCTCAGCTGGGAGCACTTTGAGGGGGTAGATTGATGGCTCTAGTTGCTTGTAGTTGGAGGGAGGGACGAAATGATTGGTTGGTCGTGGCACCTGTGTTTTGTATGGTTCCGTTATAGTTCTTCATCAGGGGGAACTCTTGTCTGGTGGACCAGGCCTTTTTTTGCTGTGAAACATTTTTCATTCCAAGGGTTGGTGGTAGCCACTGTCCAAAATGAAACGAATTGTACAGGCTTCAGGCTTATTAGGGGGTGTGTTCTTCTGATTTGTGATGCTGGTAGGACTTTTCTGCTCGTAGCACTGGTCGATTCCGTCGGACTGAATTGATGATACAGAGCATTAAACACTTAGGAAAAGTACTTGCCTGCGTGCAAAATTTGCTTTTGCAAGAATTAATTCGTTCTCTCTCTGATTGATGCTGACGACAGCAATTAATTATGTTCTGTCTCTGATTCATGCTGACGGCATCTCCGTTCATTTCATCCGCAGTGAGCAAACATGGCGCCATCCATGAGTCTTGCTGCAAAAGGGCTGCTCCCCTTCGGAGCGCTCCCCTCGAGCGGCGTCGCGCAGAGGCCGGTGTCCGTGACCGCCTCCCTGGAGCACAAGCCGAACGATTCTAAGAGGAAGCTCCTGAAGCTTGCGCTCGGAGGAGTCGGCCTGCCCGCCTTGCTGAGTGCCAACAAGGCTCTCGCTGATGACCAGGGTGTGTCTTCCTCCAGGATGTCCTACTCGAGGTTCCTCGAGTACCTCGACAAGGACAGGGTGAAGAAGGTCGACCTGTTTGAGAACGGGACGATCGCTATCGTGGAGGCCATTTCTCCCGAGCTCGGCAACCGCGTGCAGAGGGTCCGTGTGCAGCTTCCCGGCCTCAGCCAGGAGCTTCTCCAGAAGTTAAGGGAGAAGAATATTGACTTTGCTGCGCACAACCAGCAGGAGGACTCTGGTAACCTCCTCTTCAACCTTATCGGGAACTTGGCCTTCCCGCTTATCCTTATCGGCGGTCTGTTCTTGCTGTCGAGAAGAGGAGGGTCTGGTGGCATGGGTGGACCCGGTGGGCCTGGCTTTCCTCTTGGTTTTGGCCAGTCCAAGGCCAAGTTCCAGATGGAGCCCAACACCGGTGTTACGTTCGATGATGTTGCCGGTGTTGACGAAGCAAAGCAAGACTTCATGGAAGTGGTTGAGTTCCTGAAGAAGCCAGAGAGGTTCACCGCCGTTGGTGCCCGCATTCCCAAGGGTGTGCTGCTTGTTGGTCCTCCTGGAACTGGTAAGACTTTGCTTGCCAAGGCGATCGCAGGAGAGGCTGGCGTGCCATTCTTCTCGATATCGGGTTCTGAATTCGTGGAGATGTTTGTTGGTGTTGGTGCCTCCCGTGTTCGTGATCTCTTCAAGAAGGCCAAGGAGAATGCTCCTTGCATAGTGTTCGTTGATGAAATTGATGCAGTTGGGAGGCAAAGAGGAACAGGTATCGGTGGTGGGAACGATGAAAGGGAGCAGACTCTCAATCAGCTACTGACTGAGATGGATGGTTTTGAGGGCAACACTGGCATCATTGTTGTTGCTGCCACCAACAGGGCTGACATCTTGGATTCCGCTTTGCTTAGACCTGGGCGCTTTGACAGACAGGTTAGTTTCTATCCAGCTTTTTTTAAGGTTGATAACATCAGTCTGGAATTTAATTTGCATGTCCCTATTTCCATATTCTTACCATTGCAATTATTCCTGCAACAGATTTTAGAAAGAAAAAAATCTTAGTGAGGTTCTCACGTGCTTGTAAACCTCAAGTCCAATTCTAGTTCAGAGCTTGAACTATCGTTGGGAAAACTTTGTTTTTGCCACTCTAGCTTTTGCCCATTTTGCTTATGCCACTCTAGAATTAGACATATCACTTTTGCCACTCTTAGCTTCTGACAATACATTACAAATGCCATTTAGTGGCAAAAGCAATAATTTTTCATTTCACTTTTGCCACTTCAGATTTTGACAATGTATCATAATTGCCACTCTAAAATTATTGTTTTTGCCATGGAATGGCAATTGTGATGTATTGTCAAAAACTAAGAGTGGCAAAAGTGAAATGTCAAATTCTAGAATGGCAAAAGCAAAGTGGTCAAAAGCTAGAGTGGCAAAAACAAAGTTTTCCCATCGTTAGAACCTATTTTTAAATATTCTGGATCTTTCTTAACATTTGGATATATCTCGTAACTTGTTTCACAGGTGAGTGTTGATGTTCCTGATGTACGTGGAAGGACAGAGATTCTCAAGGTGCACGGTAGCAACAAGAAGTTTGATGCTGATGTTTCCCTTGAGGTCATTGCAATGAGAACACCTGGGTTCAGTGGAGCAGACCTGGCGAATCTTCTGAATGAGGCAGCCATATTAGCAGGCCGACGTGGGAGGACCGGAATTTCCTCGAAGGAGATTGATGATTCAATTGACAGAATAGTGGCTGGTATGGAAGGAACTGTCATGACAGATGGGAAGAGCAAAAGCCTTGTTGCTTACCACGAAGTTGGCCATGCAGTTTGCGGGTAAGAGAGAATCTTCATCTCTTCGAATCCCCTATTTTGTTGAATATTGCATTGGATCTTGATGGATTTCTCAGCATTTCTATAGTGCATTTAGATACTATTTTGTGCTGGCAAAGACTTCCAGCCTCCTTTTGCATGCACCACCATGTTTAGGCGTAGTATAAGAGGCTTTTTTCTCCATCATTTTTCTGAAGGGGATACCGGGTGCTTATGCTTTTAGGTGTTTCTCTGTTCTTTGTCTATTACTCGCATTACAAACTTCCCAACAACCTGGTTCATATCTGAAGATGTTACTTTTTGCAGAACTTTGACGCCTGGCCACGACCCCGTCCAGAAGGTTACCTTGGTTCCAAGGGGTCAAGCCCGTGGTCTCACCTGGTTCATTCCCATGGATGACCCAACGCTCATCTCTAGGCAGCAGCTCTTTGCCAGAATCGTCGGCGGCCTTGGCGGCAGAGCTGCTGAGGAGATCATATTCGGAGATTCTGAGGTGACCACCGGAGCTGCCGGTGACCTGCAGCAGATCACCGGCTTAGCCAAGCAGGTATGCTCCCATTTTGTCATGACAGCTTCTGCTAATCTATCAGATTTATCTAAACGTTTCATCGTACTGACCCCGATGCTTCTGCTGCAGATGGTGGTGACGTTCGGCATGTCGGACATCGGCCCGTGGTCTCTGATGGACGCGGCGCAGAGCGGGGACGTGATCATGCGGATGATGGCCAGGAACTCCATGTCGGAGAAGCTGGCGCTGGACATCGACTCGGCGGTGAAGCAGCTGTCGGACAAGGCCTATGAGATCGCCCTGCAGCAGGTGAGGGACAACCGCGTGGCCATGGACAAGATCGTGGAGGTGCTCCTGGAGAAGGAGACGCTGAGCGGTGACGAGTTCCGGGCCATCCTGTCCGAGTTCACCGAGATCCCCGTCGAGAACCGGGTGCCCCCGACGCCCCAGGCCGCCGTCCCGGTCTAGGTTCGCCCGCGTTTATAGGGTTGGAGAATTTGCTGTTGTTGTAAGATGTTCATATTTCTTGGATGTACACTAATTCCTACTCGAGGCACGGCATGTAATGTAACTCACTCGCGGTTAATTATAAGATGTAATTACCAGGGAAGGATTTTTGCGTGAGGGCTCCTGGTTTCCCATGGGAAGGGAAGCCCTGATTTTCTGACGCAGAGGGGGGAAAAAGAGCCTTGGATATGGTCTTGTGAGGTTTCCCCATTTCGAACCTGAACTTCTGCGTTCAACAGTTAGTTAATCGTATGATCTTTCAAACGAAATTTGGTTTTACTTTGGTTTTGTTGGTGAATTTATGTACAAAACTGATCGATTGAACTATGGCAATGTGTGGATTGTACCCCACAAGTTTGTGACTTATACAAGATCTGGCTAGTGCATCACTACTCTGATTTACAACCAGACTTTTGTAGGGCTATGTTCACATTGGATATCTATCAGTCGGTTCACTATCTTGCCAAAGTGGTGGTGGTCTCCAGTCAGTCTTCTAACAAAGAGTTAGACGACCACATGACGAAACTTTTGACAAAGTTGCCGTCAGTTCTCTAGATAAGACCTGCAGCAAAGAGAACCCAACGTGTCCTCTGCCCCCATCGCATAGAACAAATGCCATGACACATGGCGTTATTTGTCTCGTCCATCAGGTAAAGGTAAACACAAAGGAAAGGGCCTGGGTTGATATTTTGGGCAGAAGGGTAGTTGCACCTACTACTTCCCCTTGATCAATATTTTTTTTATCACAGATGCTTACAAACACAACCATATAAATAATAAAATTACAATCAAATCCTTTGGAGCGTTGAAGTCTTTATCCCTTCATTCATCGTTGCGTGCCGTGAGCACAGCTCGATGATGCCTCGGCGGAGCAAGTTTTTATAAACCCAAAAGCTTGTGTAGCTGCGAAGTCATCGATGCAAATCAGGAGACATTGGCGGGCGTGATCTGCGAAGCAATCACCGCCCCGGAGAAGAAAACACCAATAAGGCCCTGTAAAAACTCCGAAGCCCACGAGCGCCAACTGAATACAAATGGAGGATCCACTGGAAACCTAAACCGACCGTATCCTGGAAGACCCGTCGCTCCGCACGCCCTCTGCCGGTGATATGCACACATACGGAACGGTGAAAGGGCGGGGATAGCATTATTCCTACACTAGGATAGCACTGCCGCAAAAACCAAGCACGAAGACTCCCTAAAGAAAAACTTGAAAATTTTACCCATGTCGTTGCATGATAGGTCCGGGTATGATGTTGGGCTCACTACTATCCAGGGCCGCGCGCCAAGACCCTCTTCTTCGGTGACCTAGATAGCTGGGTCGTCGTTGAAGATCGTCACGCTAGATCCCTTTGTCTGCCATTGTCGAGCACGGTCTAACGCAAATCACTCAAATACGCATCTCCTTCGCCATCTCGCAATCGCCCCAGGCCTCTGCAATGGGCTGCCCCTGAACAGGATCTCCTCACCGCCGCCATCCCGTTGGTTTTGCTCGACGACGTACCCAGGCGGCGACGAGAGGAAGAGAGGACGGGTGGCAGCTAGGGTCTCCTGGTCACCACACAGCCGCCTCTCTCAAGAGAGGAAGACGTTTTGTAACTTGAGTATGAAAAGCTCCCATGAGATCAAATTAGCAAGCCACCCCATCCAACGATAAAACCAAATTATAACTCCAGAGCTATCACACAATCAAACCTGAATGACATTTTTGTACTTCTTGTTTGATTTTGCAGTTACTTCTTCAGTTTAGAGAATAAAAAAAAGAGTAGTAAAGAATTCTTTTATCCACTTCATGCATAGTTTTCTCTTTAGCGATGGACACATGATAAAATGTGGATGGAAGTAAGAAATGGCCCATGGGAAGAATTCCTCTTTGCTTTTTCTCTTTCTGAAAATGACTCAAGTATATTATTAATGTTCACCAGAAGTACTAATGTAACCAATATTCCAGTGATTGGTTTTAACAGGTGTTCTATTTTGCAGTTCATAATTGTTGGATCGGTTCATCTCTATAGTAACGGGGATAACTATACTGTAAACATGAAAAGGCAGGAGCGTAGCATGTCCTCATTGCCTATCGACCTCTACATCAAAACAATGAACACACCATATTCAAAAGTTTATTGCATCATTACACTAGTTGCGAGGAGCTATGGTAGGATTAGGAAGAAGATCCCTCAAGAAAATCATCTCAACTCCTGCTTCTGACGTGGTCCGCTGGATCTTCCCCTTATTGGTTCTATACTCCTGATCTAGCTTTGCCCTACTCTCCTTTGCCTCTCGTCCTTGCCCCTTCAAGTCATGTGTCGTCGTTCTTCATCTCCTTCGAAGACCTCTAAATTTATCCTCCTTATACTATCACCCGTTAGCGGTGACCATACTTTTACTTACCCTCCCTCCACCCCTCAGACTTGCCTATTATCATTTCTGAGGAAGAGGGAGGGTATTGCCGTTCACCAGCACCATCCATCGTCTTCCTCATCGGCATTATCGCTCTCACAAATCGTATGATACGGGAACGCTACCTCCCATTCCCCTCGATTACCATAGTGTTCCACCAAGTTCGTTGTGCAATTTTCAAAACCCTAGCTTTGATGAACAACAAAATCACATTGCAGGGACGCTACCTCCCATTCTCCTCGATTACCGTAGTGTTCCACCAAGTCCGTCGTGCAATTTTCAGAACCCTAACCTCGACGAACAACAAAATCACTCTGCAATCGTACCAAATAAATGAAACCACACATGATTCTGACTTTTGCTTTGCACAAGAGGAAGAACCGGCAAAGAACCATCACTGCCCTGCCTGTCTCACAGGTTGGGACCAAACACGACAGAAACATGGCCGCCGCACAACAGAATCGGACCCAAAAGAGAAAAGGAAAAAAAATCACACACACATTCTCAAGCGGTGCGGCGCGGTGGCTCCTCCCCATTCCCGAGTTCCGACCGGCCACCGAGACACGGACACACACACCCCGCGGCTCCGACCGACCATGGCCGCCGCCTCCGCCGCCGCCCTCGCGTCGCCGCGCACCGCGCGGCAGCTCGTCGACGCCCTCACCGCGCACCTCTCCCTCTACCACGCCGCCAACCCTAGC
>NC_041392.1:675716110-675829051 GCF_002162155.2 Triticum dicoccoides
CTTCGTCCTCGCCGACCCGGCCCCCACCGACCCCTCCTCCCCCACCGTCCTCTCGCGCCTCTCCCGGGGCCTGCTCGCCCGGGCCGCCGCCGCGTCCCGCGTGCACGAGCTCCTCTTCGCCCGCGCGCTCCTCTTCACCGCCACCCCCGCCTCCCACCGCCCCGATGCGATCACGCTCGCCGAGCCCCTCCTCGCCGACCTCGACGCCTTCGTCGCCGCCATGGACGAGATCTCCGGCGGCGCCTTCCTCCGCGCAGGCGACGGCGAGGTGGATTTGGCCGCATTGGCGTCCGAGGAGTTCCCCGAGCTGCCCTGGCTGAAAGCCAAGGGGTACTACGTGATCGAGGAGTTCGTCGCCAACTGGGTCGAGATCGCGCTGCGGATGTCGTGGGCGGCGGCCGCGGCCGGGGGAGGCGCCGGCGGTGGGAAGAAGGCGGTGAGGGTTGGGAGGTGCGTCAAGGAGAAGGCCGGGCTGGCGTCGACGGCCTTCTGGAGGGAGAAGGGGTATGTGGACTGGTGGATGCGGCTGGAGCCCCGGGTCAGAGCAAGGATCACTGGGGCCTTCTTCGGGAAGAGTGCAAAGGCGCTGGTAATTTGCCCTCTCGCTCTGCGTTTCGACATGTTTCTTTGTTCATGGCTGTGGAGTGCTATGGTCCATGCTTGTCTCAGTTGTATGCAATTTAATTTCAGACTATATATATAGCTTGTGTATGCAAAGTGCAAAAGTTTCAGAACAATGCTGTACTTTGGTCTGTTAGTTTCTTTGGCATGTTTTTTATTCTAGTGAAACCAAACCCGGACAGTAACACATTTGCTTCTTATTGTACATTTTTTTGAGCTGTGCTTCTTATTGTACATGACTATGTTTATTGTGCTGAAACTTTTGTCTGATCTAATTAGAATGTATAGGTGAGTTAAATAGGTCTTATTTTCGTTTTATGGGGCGGTAGAGGCAGCACCCATGTATTTTGGGTAGCTAGTTGTCGTTTTTGCTGTAGTGCAAGAAAGGAGATAATGCTGGCTGAATGTGCTTGAGGAGGAAAAGTAAAGAAGTGATGGGAATTGCATGCCTAGAATGTTGTTCACTTATTGTCATCATATTTAAAATCATCTCTTTTAAGTAAAGTAGGCTCTGAGAAAAGCCTTCCAGAAAAAGCTAAACAGCACAAATATACTGCTCTTGGATCCATGATTTTAATTATGTAGCATTCTGTCTGGGAGGCTCTAGTGGAGGATGGGTTGGAAGATTATGTTATTATTTAAGATAAAAGAGTGAGTTCACTGATATATTTAGTCAGATAAAAAATACTGACGCTTAATGCTTTACATATTGTTTTGGAAAGATCATATCAGACGTTCTGCTAATGTAATGTATGTTTAGAGGGTGGAAGTAACTTTTGGTGAAATATCTGCACTTACATGACTAAACTATTTGGCAAATGACATATTGACTTCTCTTGCCAAAATGTGCATTCATTTGAATTACAAGCATAGACAGTCCATACACTCTTTCATAATCAATGCATCAGAGATGATTATCATGTTCTTACTAGGTTGAACAAACCAAAGATCTGATCACAAACCAATCATTTATTGAAAACAACTTTGAGGCCTTGTTGACTCAAATGGTTTGCTTTTCGTAAATCCTTTGTACGAGTGCTTTTAATATAGATTCCACAATAGTTTGACCACCAGTAGGTTACTTTTGGCCTGGACAATTTAGTGTGTCCCACCCACAGTTCTCCTCTAGCTTATGTGTAAACTTTCATTTTCAGTATTGATTTGTCTGTCTTTCTTGGGCAGTCAGATACATGCAGATTGACAAAATGGTCGTCCTTTTATCAAAAACCCGATTCAGTGTTTCTTTTAAATACCGACTGAAGAAATTGCTATCCTGAATATGCTAATTGCTTATGTTGACCAGTCCGCTGACACGGTGTACATGAACAATCAGCTCTTTGCCACCCCATACCTTCTTGTTTTACACATTGCTAATGTTGGGAAGAGGATCACTAAAGTTGGTGTCATTGGTGTGCAGTTAATCTGAGGAAGTTGCTATGCCAACTATATCTAAGTCACATACTAATAGCTCAAGTTTGCAGGCTAATGAGATTGAAGGATCAGATGTTGCTTCTAGCGATTCTGGATCATTTCTTGCAGACAGTTTGTATGGAAGTACACGGCAGTCATTTTTCAGAAAGAATCAACCTGGTTGCGGCGATGTTGCAAGCATTCTGTCTTGTAAAAAGAAGCCTGCTTTTGCTAAAGAATTAAAAAGATTGCTAGTGCTTCAGGAGATAGTGTGTTTAAAGAGCAATATTACTTTCTGTGGCGGTGATGCAATCTTTCTCACTTCATTAATGTCAGCTGGCACTGTTGCTGACAATATACTCATGAGATTACGAAGACTTCTCATGGTGGTGTCGACGGAAAGTATAAATTTGGAGCTCATTGGGGATGGAGCATCAAATAATCCAAAAAAGAATGTTGAAAAGACAAGTGTAGGTTCTCGAAAAGGAAAGAAGAAGTCTAGTAGCTCGAAAAAGCTAGCAGCGTCTTCCAAGTCGTCCAAGGTATAGTTCATTCATGCCCTTCTTCCTATAGTTTGTTATTGGTACGGGGCTGTATACTTCAACAAGCAAGTTAGCTTATTTGACTTAAGGACTCTTTTCCAGGACAATGGATGCAGTAGCACAGAAACCCGAAATTCTAGGATTGTGTCAAAGTCAAGCCAGCAGACTCCATCTGTTCGATGCACTATTATTGGACCCGCTTCTGAAGGAACTCCTTGCAAAGAAATTGCACCAATACCAAAGGCGGTAAGCATACTTTAGCACAATCCTACTTTGTGTTTGTTAAGTCATGACTTACGAGTCACATACTATATATTTTAGGAGCAAGCTATCAGGTCGGCGGATTGCAATAATCAGTGTAACAAAAAGAAAAACAAACGTAAAGGGAAGGCAAAACTCTCTGATCTTATAAGAGCTGAGAACCCTGGACCTGGCAAACTGAAGACAGCTGTTGCTCATGTTGCTACAGAAGCCTTGCATAAATCTGCCGAAGCAGTAGATGCCCCACTGCGTGTCCCATCTCATGTGAATACATCCAGCAATGACATCCCTGAAGCAGTGGGTTGTTCTGAGTCTTCAAGTATCTTTGATGGAACTGAAGAAAAAGGCATCAAAAGCAGCAGAAAACTGGAAGATACCTTATGTTCTATGGTTATCTCATCAGTAACCACAGAGAGTTGTCAGAGTGCACAAAAACCTTCCAACTTTAGTGTGAATGAGCAGAGCCCATCACACACTAGTCTAAATGAATCCATGGTCCAACCATCTTTATGTTCACCTTCCAGTAGTGATAATGTTTTATCTGGTAATCCATGTAGAAACTCTGCTGACTCCTTGGTAAGATCTGCACAGGATAAGACTGGCTGTGATATAACACAGGGAGCTTTGCATGGACTTGCTCCTGGTGTTGGTAAAGGATACGAGAAACAAGTGGATCATAGTTCTGTTGTGACAACCGACAAACTTTTACCATCAGTCATTCCTGCTAACATTCTCCAAAGTGCTATAAGTGACAATGGTACAGCAGTGAAGAATGGTGTAGATGAATATTATGCATTCAACCGGAACCTACTGGGAGGAACGTCATATGAGTGGCCTAGTGTAGCACCCCATTTTGTATCACCTGAAATGCAACAGCGCCCTGCTGCAGCAGACAGGTTGCATCTTGACGTTGGTTACAGATGGCCTACTCAATTTAACCAACCTTTCATTCCTGCCAACCATCAGGTGAGAAGCTCACCAGTTGAAGCTGGATGCAATCAAATGTTATCTTCTCTGTCAGTGCCCTTAAGTTTTGATTGGCCTCCTGTTTTCAGAGGTTATGGTAAATTGACTCAAAATGCTGCTTTAAGTTATGATCCAGTATTTGCCCCACATATGCAGTCTTCTGCTTGGCCTGGGTTTCCTGCTCAACTAATTCAGAGAGGTGGCATTTGCAGTGAAAAAGATAGGAAATATTTTAGCGATAGTGACCCAAGAAACACATCAGATGTTGGGGATGATACTGAAAGCTATTGGTTTTCTGAAGAAGAATCAGATGGCCGCGCAACTTCTGGAAGAGATATTAATCAATATTTTGGCGGAGGCGTGATGTATTGGAGTCCTGCAGAACATGCTGGAACGGGCTTTTCTAGGCCACCATCTCTTAGTTCAGATGACAGTGCTTGGGCATGGCATGAGGCAGATGTTAGTCGAGTTGTCGATGATCTGGCTATTGGGATTCCATCATCAACATATAATCCAACTGGTCCATCGTCACCACCATCCAGCCCAAGCCCATTCTGTTCCCAGAATGAACCTTCTGATCCTTCCCCTCAGCCTGCTTGTCACTCAGTGGCAGGGAATGACATCAATAATGAAGCTTCACATTCTCCATCTTCCATGCAAGACAGTCCTGAAGATAAGAGTACTTCGGTTGTAAAGAGTCCATCTTGTGCCAGTGAAATAGTAAAGGGAGATACATTACCATATGCAATGCTGCGGCCAATAGTTGTTTCTAATATATCACGAAGGCTATCAAGATCTGACTTTAGGGGTGGTCATGATCGCAGGAGCCCATGTGTGTCTTCGACCAGGAGGGATATACCTCTTGTAAGAAGACCTCCATCACCAGTATTACTTAGTGTTCCTCGCATGCCTCGGCCACCTCCTCCTTCTCCTGTTGGAGAGTCAAGAAAACGTGGATTCCCAATTGTTAGATCTGGCAGTTCAAGCCCGCGGCATTGGGGGATGAGAAGTTTGTTTTCTGATGATAAAATTTTCAATAGGGCTCAGTTTTGCTTGGATGGCCCTGAAGTCGTATGGCCTTCATGGGTGAATAAAGGCACCTCTACTGGTACACTGGTACAATCAATTGAGGATACTGTCTTGCAGGACCACCTTGTTAAGATTTCACAGCTTTCACGTGATCAACATGTAAGGAAGTAATTTCCATTCTTCTATTACTGACAAGTATTTTTTGTGCAGTTTTTATGCGTTACTGACATATGTTTTTGCAGCCAGATGTTGCAGTTCCTCTGCAGCCACCTGATATGTTAAATGGTTCACCTCACAAGGCGTCCCTTTCTTTGATGCACAATGCTCTACATGAAGAAATTGATCAATTCTGTAAGCAGGTATTCTCCCTTACCTCCTGCCTTTTGCATCATCACAACTTTCATGAATGTGCGCTATCAATCATTAATCGTTACTCTGATGCCTAGTAATTGCATGCCGTGCCTTAGTTTGTGCACGTGAAATTCCTTCTTTGATGGGTGTTGATGCTATTCATTATACTTGCAAGGTTGCTGCTGCAAATCTGGTGACGAAGCCCTATATAAATTGGGCTGTCAAAAGGGTCACACGGTGCCTGCAAGTCCTCTGGCCCCGCTCGCGTACAAATCTATTTGGCTCAAATGCCACTGGTTTGGCCCTTCCAACTAGTGATGTAGATCTCGTGGTTTCTCTCCCCCCAGTCCGAAATCTGGTGAGTTGCATGACCATTAACACAACATAGTAACACAAATGCAGTTGTCTTTGTGCCATCATGGAACTAAATTTGTAGCTGTTTCCAGGAACCTATTAAAGAAGCTGGAATTTTGGAAGGCCGCAATGGCATTAAGGAAACATGCCTCCAGGTAATGCATGTCGGCTAATAGATTTTTCGCTCTCTGGATTCTTTAATAGGTGAATGACCTATTATCAGATTTGAACATCAAATTTGTCTAAACAGAAATTGAGATGTTAACACTTGGTTTTATCTATGTGTTTTTTCTTACACTAAGCTCCTTTCATGGTTTCACCATTGCTGCAACAATATACGGCACTGTTTCTTGTTAGAATTAACATAGGAAATAAGCGAAGCATTAAATGCTTTCTGTTTTTTGGTGCTATATGCCTTGTGAGTTGCTACAGATATGTTCTGGATAAGTTAATTTTTGAGTTGTCTACTTGTTTGTATATCTTCGCGGGTCATAGTACGTTACTGGCTTTTGGCAATCAACATTTAATTAACAATAATTCTCTTACTATACTTTGTGCATAACTGCACGCCCATGCTTACTTACAATGCATAAATCTTTATATGCTTTTATGCCCAAAGGAAAAAATAAAGCTGATCTTCACAGGTCTTTTTTGTTTTTCTTTAGCATGCGGCAAGGTGCCTTGGAAATCAGGATTGGGTTAGGAGTGATTCCCTCAAAACGATTGAAAACACAGCAGTAAGTCATAATCCCATTTAATTTGCTAGTTTGCCAGCTAGTTTTTATTTTCCTCATTCTTCATCATTAAAAATTTGCAGATACCTGTGATCATGCTTGTAGCCCAAGTACCTTGTGACATAAATATGTCCAACGAGTACCCTTCTGTTCTGGATAGCTCACAAGAAATTTCAGTCAATGTGCTTGGGGAGCAAGGGAGCCCTCCTCGTTCTGACAATTCTAGTTCAGAAGGCAGCAACGCGCTTGCGGGCTCAAAAATGAATAAGGATGATTGTGATGCTGTGCGGTCAATTCGTCTTGATATAAGTTTCAAATCACCATCCCACACAGGACTCCAGACTACTGAGTTGGTAAAATCAAAAGCTACTATCAAACAGAATATTTTTAAGTAAAATATGTTCTGCTTTGTTTCTATTTGTTGGTTTTAAAGTCAGCCTTCATGAAAAGGTTTTGTTTCTGAGATGTTTGATCACAGTCTGGTAGTTTTGTATCGTTATCTTCAGTTTACTGTAATAGAAAATCAACCTGTATCTAAGTATCACTGAATATTTTGAACAGTTAGTCATGAGGATTACATGATCATGTAATAAAAATACAAATATATTATAAGGTGGAATGCTTAATGGGTAATTGGGTATGAATAAGTACATGCTTAGTTGATACCTGTCTCTTGTAGGCATAGATTATTGCCTTATGTATCCGCTCTATGTAATATTGCAGTTCAGTATTGTAATAATCTGTGTGTGAAGCATGATCTTAATTCAAATTGTATATACCATTTACACACAAATTTATTGCCATACTTAAGTTGCATCATGTCGATCGTAGGCAGTTCGAATTATCATCATTGCTCTTAGTTCTTATCAGTTGTCACATGTTCGAGAGCACTAATGTTTTCTCATTAAAAAGTACTACCTCCGTATCAAAATATAAGATGTTTTTTGTAGGCTAAACTAGCCTACAAAACGTCTTATATTTTGGTACGGAGGTAATAGTAATGTTTTCTCATTTTATGCTTACATACATGTCGCCTCAAATGATCCTAAGGATGAGATAATGATAGTTCTTGTGTGATTTCTGTTTTTAATGATGTCATGGTGATGGTTCAACTAAAGAAAAAGAGATGCTGGAAGGCAACATTTATGAGGTTTTGGATTTGTTTAGTATGTAGCGTTCAATACCACCACAATCACTTAGTTTCTTTCTCAAGTGCAAGTGCAAGTGTTGTATGCACATGAATGGTCAGCTAGCTAGCTGCTTGGTTAGTTGAACCATGGAACTATCTAACTACATGGTACTGCCACATGCTTTGGTGCCCATGAAATTGTGCTTGAAAGTCATGAATACAAAATTTTCGGGACTAAAATTAGAGATCCAAGTTTGCCATGCTTATTCACCTTCTTTCTTAACTGGCTACAGGTTGGTGAGCTGACTCAGCAATTTCCTGCGGCTTTACCCCTTGCCTTAATCATGAAGAAGTTTTTGGCAGATCGTAGTTTGGACCACCCATATTCGGGTGGTCTAAGCTCTTACTGTTTGGTATGTAGCTTTTCATAATACTCCTGTGATTTCTTTTTGTGTTGATTTATGACTCTGAAAGTTTGTTTGCGCTGGATAATTTCTTTATGTTCACCTACACGCTCTCCAGATCATTGCTTCTGAGTTAGTATAATAATGACTAAAATATCTTAATTTTAGTAAGAATTTTTCTTGTTAATTTTATCAGGGTTGGTCACAGTTGAATGTTCTATACTTTTGATGGTTTGTCTGGATTAAACCTTCCAATCAGATAATTTTTTTCGGTCAGATAATATGTCCTCGTATTGACTGCTAATGTATGTCTAACAGCATTACAAGCACGTATCCGAGCTAACTTACATTTTCTTATATGTTTTCATCTCTGGATAACATACTTGATGCTTACATTTCATGTTAGCATATTATATTTAGTAACGACATTAACTCTTGAGATGACCTGTGAAAAGAACTTCATCTTTTAATATCCTTCGCAGGTGTTGTTAATCACTCGTTTTCTTCAGCATGAACATCATCTTGGTCGGCCTATTAACCAAGTAAGTTGCACATCTTGAATAGTATAGCTCACTTAGAATCTACACTATTTTTTCCTTGGTTACTCTATCATGTTTCTGTGAGATATTTGTTTCTGTATCATATATTATATTTTAGTGGTTGGCTCACATATATGTAGATATTTGGTCATCTTTGAGTTTCAAACTTCAGTAGTACCAATGGAAAAATAAAATTTTATCTCTGGCCCCTCTTCTTAGCAAGTTCATATTTTTATTGTAAACTGCCACTAACGCTACATTTTTGCTGTTTTGTGTTTGGCAGAATCTAGGGAGCCTTTTGATGGATTTCCTGTATTTTTTTGGGTAAGTGAGTTATGTATGGACACTTTATTGTTTAAAACATAAGGGAAAAGATGAGTACCAGATGTAGAAAAGCATGTAAAGTGTGCTAGAATGACTATAGGGGCCCAGTGTATGTTTTCTCTTTTGGGACAGCTAAATTAGCAATATATTGGTGCATCTGACTTCTAACCGCTTTCAAACATTCTGGATGACAGGAATGTGTTTGATCCACGCCATATGCGTATTTCCATCCAAGGGAGTGGAATTTATTTGAACCGAGAAAGAGGGCACAGGTAATAAAAGTCGATCTCAGTAATACATCGTTTATGTCTGTCACCTTCTGCCTATGTTAAGTTTTCATATTGTGGATTTTGCAGCATTGATCCAATTCATATCGATGACCCTCTTTGCCCTGCTAACAATGTGGGCCGGAATTGTTTCCGGATCCACCAATGCATCAAGGTTGGTTGAAATTATCTTTTCTGGACTGCTTGAATCCATCTTTTGCATCTAGAGCGTTTTGGACTTGTGGCAATGCCGTTTTCTGTTATTATGCTCTGTTATATAGTAACTCATCTGACTGGGGAATCCCGGTATTGAAATTTAGTCTTTGCATGGTACTAGTACTAATGCGTTCTTTGTTTGGCCTTTGAAGATATAAATATTCGTCCGGCAAATCACGGATCAATAAGTCTTACTGGTATTTTCTGATGCTTTTCATGGCAGGCTTTTGCTGATGCTTTTGCAGTTCTAGAGAACGAGCTACTGCAGTTCACTGCAGAATGTAACATGCCTTCATCATCATTTAGCCTACTGAAGAAAATAATTCCAAGTATTGATTCTAATGAGTTGTAGCAATGAAAAGAACCTGTGAGTCCACAAGCTACAGGAACTGTTGGGTTGGAATGGCCTCTGCTTGTGTTCTAGACACCGAGTTACTACTGCAGCTGGTGGAAAAGAAGGTCAGTAGAGATAAATTTCCAAGCTGGTCTTAATTCTAGGTTATTTTCTTTTTTCTGCTGTACATCTTAATAGTAGTCCTGTGAGTTTTTAGCGCTAGTAGGTGTGAAAACATTGATAGAAAAATGTTCATATTCAGGTTTTCTATTTAGTGCAGGCTTGTTCGAAGGTACAATGCCAGCTGCCCTTCTCTTGCCTCTGGCTGCTTAGAACCTGAGACCGTTGATTGAGGTATTGGGCCGAATTGGATGCAAGAGCAAGACGGTGCTGCACTCTGCACACAGAAGGTACAGCACCTATCACTTCTGTAATACGAGCATATCTAATCACTTTGTAAGTATGTAAATCTCATCCACTTGATACCATTAACGATAGATCCTTAACCTCGTGCCGGTGGTATGTGCTGCCAAGGATGCGGAAATGGACTGGCCTAATGATGTGTGCTGCCAGACCTATAAGGTCACTGAGGAGCAGTACAGCAGATCCGCACAGAACTCCAGATCCGGAGGAGCACTCGGGATAAGCTCTAGCAGAGGCTCTACATGTTTCCTGAATCATCTGTTCTCTGAACCTTAGGAAATGCTAAGGAAAATCAGAACATCCTGGAACAAGTTCTTTGTGCTTTTGGCAGTCAACATCAGCTTGTGGAACAGGAAGTGGAGAAATTCTACGAAGGAGGCTACTTGTGTTCGGAAACAGAGTAGGAAGCAACTCCTACTTGGAGCTGGTACAAGGCTTGATGCTGGAAGTGGTGTCCGGTGTAGCAAAGCGATTTTCAGATCGTCGTTTCTCCGGGACAGCAAGATTGTTCCTTGAACACACCAAGAGGGTAACTGCGAAGATTACTGCCGTGATCTCAAGTACCAGATTCTTCGTTGCAGTTACTCGCCAATGGGATTGCCGAGTTACTCTTCAGAGACAGTCAGAGCAATCTTTAGGGCATGAGGAACATGGTCAGCTAACGGCGTTGGCTCGTCTTATAAAGGCAGACTTGTTTCCTGCAGCTGATGAGATTCAAGTTGCTGCTTTTGTAGCGAAGCACACTTCGGTTCCTGCTTTTGTAGCGAAGCAGATTTAAGTTACCGCTTTTGTAGTTTACTCCAACACAAATTTGAAACTAGCTTGTTCTTGATTTGTTGCGCTGATGTAGTGATGTTCTTGCGCTTTCTTTCTTGTGCAAGTATCGATTTTTTGCTTTCTCTGTCACAAGCTATTCTCAAAACTAAGAATTCTTTGAAAAAATTACACATGTAGTAGATGTTAATGTGATATGTACACTTTGCATTTCTTCCTTCTGAAGTAATACACATTTTGTTTGACAAAAGGACATTCGTGATGGGCTAACAAGGCCACTTTTTGTGCACAAATTTATTTCTCATTCACTAGCAATAAAAATGCATTATGTTGCACCATTTTTCTTTCTTTTTGCAAATGTGGATGTTACCAGTTAGATGTCCATTTTAAATTAATAACCCTTAAACTCACTTTGGTTTAAAATCTTTTGAGATACTAAGCTCCCTCTATTTGAGCATGTTCTACAAGGCATTGCTTAGTTCTTAGTTTTTTATTTCTTTGTTTTCTCTTTTGGTTTTAATATTCTTTTTTATTTTTTATTTTTATTTTTTCACATTTTTATTCATGTTTTTTATTCTTTTAGTTTTTTAGTTTTTATTTTTATTTTTATTTTAGTTTTTTATTCTCTTACGGCTCACGCCAACACAAATTGCCGTAACAAATGTTCGACCTGACGTCAAAGTTTTAGCATAAAAAAACAATTCTGTATGAAGAAAAGAGAATGTCCACATAAAAACAACGACATTTTTTGCTTTTCATAAACTTCAGACATTTTTTCAAGGTAACAACTAGCGTGCCTGTTGTGCCCCCGTGCCGGCCCGAATAGCAGTCGGGCCGTGCCTGGGCTCGAGACTGCAGCATGCCGGCCGGCAAGGCACAGCTTGTTTACTAACCGTGCCTTTGCGGGCCGTGCCGGGCTGGCCCGTTTGGTGAGCTTTGCCCAATCAGTCTCCCACCGTCAATTTTGGCAGTCCACCTTCTCCTCCCCGGCGCCGCCAACCTCCACCAGCCAAACGCGGGTCCGGCTCGTCGGCCTCCCCCAAATCCGGCCAGATCCGCCACAGCGGACGCCCGCAGACCAGTCGGTCCGCCTCGCCGACGCCGGTCCTCATATCCAGCCTCCAGCAGCGCCGGTGAGCCGCCCTTCGCGCCCTCTGCCCTCACGCCTTTCTCGTTGCCTACTGAATCCTCCTCACACGCGTTCGTCTCCACCCAGAAATGCCATGGAGAACACCTGCATAAACTTCACCGCCGTCGCGCGCTCGGTGCGGCTGCTCAAGATCGACGGCCATAGGCTGGCGGCGCGTACGTGGTGCTGGAGGTGGCCTTCCTCAGCAAGCCCCGCAGGGGCAGCGTGAGGGCGGCCATAGGCTGCCGGCTGGTCGACCCGAGAGGGATACTCAAACCGTCCAATGAAATCAGCATCTCAAAGGTGTTCAGTCGCCCCCAGGAATGCTCGACCAAGGCGGCGGTCGTCGGGCGGCGCGCGCTGGCGGCGTCGGCGTTTCTCCGGGGCGATTCCTTCACAATGGAATGCAGCATTGAGGTTCTTAAGGAGCTGCCTGATACGGTGACGGACCCTGTCGAACAAGTGCCGGTGCCATCCTCAAACTTGGGCCGGCACCTGGCTCTACTCCTGCAGAGCGAGGCCGGGGCAGACGTCACGTTCCTCGTGTCCGGCGAGTCCTTTGCCGCGCATAAGAGCATACTGGCCGCGAGGTCTCCGGTTTTCATGGCTCAGTTCTTTGGAGGCATGAAGGAGAAATGCTCACAGAGTGTGGTGATCGAGGACATGGAGGCTGCTGTGTTCAAGGCCCTGCTTCACTACATCTACACTGACACTGTGGCTGAATTCGACGAGAAGGGTGAGGAGGTGACAATGTTAGCCCAGCACTTGCTTGCAGCTGCTGACAGATACGGGCTGGACAGGCTCAAGCTGATCTGCGAAGGCAAGCTCTCTGATGGCATCAATGTCGACACTGCAGCGACGTCTCTGGCTCTTGCCGAGCAGCACAACTGTCCACGGCTCAAGGCGAAGTGCGTCCAGTTCATCATTAGAAATCGTGAGGTTCTTGATGCTGTGTTGGCAACGGAGGGGTACAAGTACCTGGCGGCAAGCTGCCCTTCGGTGTTGGCTGACCTTCTCAAGTCGAGCCTGCGCGTCGGATAAAGAGCTGATGCATAGTTCAGTGCTATCAGAGGTCCAAATTTCAGTGATGGGTAGTCTCTCTTTGTGCTTGTCTAGTTGCCTTACATCTCGGGTAGGTTAGTCTCTGGTTGTGCCTGTTATGGATGAATGTATTATAGTAGCTTATGTTCCCCTGACTTGTTTATGTGCAACCTGCTGTGATTTAGTATCTATCTCCTTGTATGGTTATTACTGCCACTAGGTGATACAATAGTAGTCTCTGTTTATGCAAGTAGTAGTAACTTGTGTTTCTATGACTCATGTAATGCACAACCTACTGCTTTCAGTAACCCCTTCATTGTGATTTAATTTAGTGCTCCAGCACGGGCACTAAATTTCTATTCCACGAAAATTGCTAATTAAAGTGTTAATGATAATTCATAATTAATAGTGGAAGAAATTTTAGTTCTTGTGGAACAATTCACTGTTACTGAAGTAGGATGTTTAAAATTCCTTAAGTAGCAAGAATATACTCCCTCCGTTCCTAAATATTTGTCTTTCTAGAGATTTCAACAAGTGACTACATACAGAGCAAAATGAGTGAATCTACACTCTAAAATATGTCTATATACATCCGCATGTAGTAGCCCATTTGAAATCTCTAAAAAGACAAATATTTAGGAACAGAGGGAGTAAGTGTTACTGAAATAGGATGTTTAAAATTCCTTGTGGAACAACTCACAGCTGGTTCTGAACCATTTTTTTATAAGTGCTGCAGTCTCTCATGGTTGCTGTTGCCTGAATATTATTTTTTCTGCTTTATGACTTTGACTTCCGAGTCGGCGCGTGGGAGAAAGAACTGATGCATAGTTAAGTGCTACTAGAGGTCTAAATTTCAATGATGTGTGGTCTCTGTCTGTGCTTTTCTAGTTAAACTTGTGTCATGTCTTAACAGCGAATCGAAGCTCGGGTAGGTTAGTTTCTGGCTGTGCCTGTTATGCATGAATGTATGTTAGTAACTTGTGTTCCCCTGACTTATATATGTGCATCCTACTGCTTTCAGTGTGGTGTAATTTATTCTAAATGGCCCATGATTTGGTGTCCATCTTCTTTTATGCTTATCACTGCCACCAGGTGATATACGTGAGCAGTGTGCAGGATGCAGGGCTTTGGCAAGAACCTTCTATTCAGTGATACTACAGAGTCAAAGATGATTCAGAGTTCGCTGGCATGATTTTCTCGCTTGCAGCCACATCGAACCAGATATTTTTACGAACTACTAATTTGAACTAAAACCACGGCAAGTATTTTGGAATAGAGGGAGTATTTGTTATCTTGCTCTTCGTATGCTTATCAGTGGCACGCAGTGATAACCAATGTGCAAGGTCTGGTTAGATGCATCTGTTTCGGTGCTGTTAAGAGTCGAGGATGATTTGAAGTGTGCCGGTCTAGATTGCACCGATATGGATACATGTATATGTATTAGGGCGATAAATATGCCATTTCTGAAAAGAGCCAATACGGGGATACATTTGACTACTTTTGAAAAAAAAGTTATCAATTAAGCATCAAGCCAATTAGCATATGTTTAGTCAGTGCAGTCCATTATCCTCTATCTTCTTATCCATGATTCCAACAAAAGCAAGAACCAACAGCCAAAGGGTAGCGGCAATTCACCAAACATAAAAGTTCAGTTAGAGAGAAAGGGAGGAAGAGAAGTAAATCATGAACCATCCATTAGATAGAATTCTACGGGATAGTGGGGGAAAGGGGAGCGGGAGCACCGGGGAAAGGAGCCCACCACCGACACTACTAGAGCTTCAGAGGTATCGAAGACATATCGGGAAAGAATGAGTATCGGATATGGTATCTAATACAAATGCGAAGTATCAGTGTTCTCTTAGGCGTCGGTATAGTTTTCTCACCTACGGCCACAGAATCCTGGTGTGTCTTTCAGCCTCCATACGGGGAGTTTTATGAGCCCCTTGTCATAAAATTTTGGAATGACATCTGGAAAAACCTTCACTTGATAGTTGTTGGGGATATTACTATCAGTTATGACCCGCCCACGAGGGGCCGGGTCAGCCCCAATGGCGGGTTACACAAGAAGCCCAGTAAGCATTCAATATTATAGTTTATTAAGTCTTATAGAAGGCCCAAAGGCCTAAAGACGGTTTAAGGCCCAATATTATGAACCACCGTATGTAAAGAAAGGCATGTAAAGGAAGTCATCGAGCCGGACACGATTATGAGCCGGCCGGGACTCTGTAGGCCACCAGGCGTCAACCCATGTATATAAGGGAACGACCCGGTGGCGGCTTAGGGCAAGAAACAACAAGTCGATAACCAAGCCGGCGAGTTGAGCCTCTTGGTGATCGAAACCCCAGCAATACCAATCCCAACTAGACGTAGGCTTTTACCTTCATCGTAAGGGGCCGAACTAGTATAAAACTCTCTCGTGTCCTTTGTCCCGATTAACCCCTTTAAGCTTCCTAGTGCGATGGCCCTACGACTAAGTCCTTGCTCTAGGACATCTGACGTGACAATTCCACGACAGTTGGTGCCCACCGTGGGGCCAGCGCACGGTGGATTTGAGTTCTTGAAGGGCAACTTCGAAGGGGGATACGCTGTGGGCCGGATGACCAAGAGTCGTCGCGACAAGCTCTACATCGACGACAAAGGCTGGGGCCCCGAGGCCGGCTCAATTGAGTACGGGTACCGGGTCCCCTTCGGCGGAATTCATGTCTTCATCGGCCGGATCGGCGAGTCAGGCCCTGAGCCGGACGTCCACACCAACCTCATCGAAACGGCTCAGCACGCAAGGACCACCCGTGTTCAATCTGTCGTGAAGCATGCTTCGTAGGCTGCATCCATGGCGGTGAATACTCTGAAGGATCGGTGGAGGGCGGTGAGACGGCCGTCTGTTCTGACACTGCATCATCAACGGGCGAGACATACTCTTTGTACCAGCTGCAGGACGGCATGCTCGGGGGCTATTCCGATAGCAGCAGTATTCCGGACCCTCTTGAGCCGTCGAATTGGGCCGGAGTCTTCATGGCAGGGACATAGCCCGGGTAGAACTTTACAACAGCGGCAGTAACAGCTACCGGGTCGGCTGCAGCCGGGTTAGGAGACCCCGCGCGCGCCCCGACTCAGATTCTAATGGACCTCATGGATAAACTGACGACTCTGTTGACCGCCGTGGTTGAGCCGGCGGATAAAGCCCAGCACGACGCAGAGGTGGCACGCGTACGTGAAGAGATGGTGCAAGCTAAGGAAAATCTAGCCGCAGAGGAAGTCAGGATGGCAGCAGAGCGGACGACTTTGGACGTTCGTGCTCAACAGCTCTCGGTGGATCTTAACGGGTCAAACGAGGTCATGAGCAGGAGGCATCAGAAAACTCAGTCACGTCTACCTCTGACGCTTGATCCTAAGAACCTATTCCATACACCCGGGGCTGGGGGAAGCAACCCGCCGGAGGCAAACTGGATCACGACACCCGGCGCACCGGTTCGGCCGCGTGCCATGGAACCACCTCGTATAATTACCGCTCCATCTCATTACGTGCCAACACCGCCGGGTCACTTCTCCAACCCCTTGGAAAACCTCATCGCAGCGTTGGCTCGTTTGGCGACTCTCCCGATGGAAGGCGACTCACCGGTGGCGGTTGAAACGCGGAGGGTAAGAGAACTTCTTCAAACTGCTCTAGCACAGCAGGATGCGTACTCCTACAGTCGAGACAGGATCCATTCAACTCCTCGCCCAAGCCGAAGCCCGAGTTACAGTAGGCATATGGAATCCGCAGATATGTCAAGCAATGCTCAACGCCACAACCGGCCATACAGGCATGAGCCGGTGCGGGCTGGAGCCCTTAACTTGGCGGATCAGGAAAGGATTCGTCAAGAGGTGGAACGAGCAGCTCAAATGGCAGCAGATCAGGCGGCTCATCAAACTTTTCCGGCTTATCCAGCAACCTCGGTCGAGGCAGGAGTGGCCACAAGAACCGGATGCGTTCCTTGCTTGGTGCCGGCCATACGTAATGAGCGTTTGCCACAGGACTTTAAGGGGCCTCGTAAGGTGCCTAATTACACAGCTGACCTACAGCCTGGGGCTTGGATTGAGAGTTACGAGATGGCTATGGAGTTATTGGAGGTCAGCGATGCTGCAATGGCCAAGTATTTCACAATGATGTTAGATGGAACAGCTCGTACTTGGTTGAAAGGATTGCCACCCAATTCTATCGGCTCATGGGCGGAGTTGAAGGCCTGGTTCATCCAGAACTTTAAGGACACGTGTAAGCAGCCTATATCAATTGTGGACCTAACCAATTGCAAGCAAGAGGATGGTGAATCCACAACCCATTGGGTGCGCCAGGTCAAGGAGATAATACATTCATCTGATAAGATGGATGCCGGTTCAGCAGTCTTGATGTTGGAGAAAAATTGCCGTTTTGAACCTCTGAAGCAGAAGGTGGGGCGGCTCAAGCGTGACTGTAATGACATGGGAACGTTGATGGCGGCTCTTGTCAAGTATGCTGATTCTGATACTACCAAGGACCCGGTGTCTGTCGAAGAAAAGGCAACAAAGGGAAAGAAGAGGGGCAACGACAAGGGTCACCAGCATAACCCAGCAAATCAGGGAGGTAATAAACGTATGGCTGATGAGTTTGTTGCTAACACCAATACACAGGGCAGTAATCAACAGCGCAAGGGCAGATAGCCCCCTCGGTCGGGCGGGACCGGTCCCAACATTGAGCAATTATTGAATGAACATTGTCCAAAGCACGGCACCCGAGAGAAGCCAGCCACCCACCTGTGGAAAGATTGTACGATCATGAAGGCATTTAAAACTTCAAACGCGTTTGATGGAGGTCACGGCCCGAGTGGCGGTTCAGGAGGAGGCGGTTTTCACGGCCCGGGCGCCGGTTCAGGTGGAGGAGGATTTCACGGTCAGGGCCATCCTGGTAACCAAGGAGGATATAATCAACAACCCGGCCAAGGTAATCAGCAGCAACAATCCGGTTATCAGAGAAACCCAAAACAGCTGAGTAGTGGGCAATACCATGTATTTACCACTAGTTTATGTAAGAGGGACTAGAAGCTTCACAAGAGGGCCGTCAATGCAGTTGAGCCGGCGATTCCACGTTATCTACGTTGGTCAGAGCAGCCTATTGTGTGGAGCAGAGAGGATCACCCGCCCCGGGTTGATAATCCGGGTCACTTGGCCTTGGTAGTGGCACCTCAGGTTGGTGGATACAAATTCACTAAGGTACTCATGGATGGAGGCAGCAGCATCAACATCCTCTACTATGAGACGTTCTGCCGGATGGGGTTGACTGATAAAAAATAAACAATCAAACACTGTTTTTCACGGTGTGGTACTTGGTAAATCGGCATACCCAGTTGGTAAGATTGAGCTGGAAGTAGCCTTTGGGGATGAGTATGACTCTAGAGCAGAAAAATTAACCTTTGAGGTGGTTAAAATCAAAAGCCCATATCATGCTCTGTTTGGGCGGCCGGCTTATGCCAAGTTCATGGCTCGGTTGTGTTATGTGTATTTACAGCTCAAGATGCCGGGTCATAAGGGCACCATTACAGTACATGGGAGCTCGAAGATAGCCTTGGAGTGTGAAGAAGGTGATGCCGCCTACGCCGAATCTGTTTGTGCAATAGAGGAGTTAAAGTTTTATAAGGATCATGTTGACCCGGCAGACATGACGTCATTAAAGAAACCAACAACAGAGCATGAGCCGGTGTTGAAATTCAAATTAGCTGATGACACCAAGATGGTTGACTTTGTGCCTGGTGACTCATCCAAGCAGTTCATCAGCAGTACAAACTTGGATCCGAAATAGGAAAGCGCGCTGATGTCTACTGCACAACCTTCTTCTTGTAGACGTTGTTGGGCCTCCAAGTGCAGAGGTTTGTAGGACAGTAGCAAATTTCCCTCAAGTGGATGACCTAAGGTTTATCAATCCGTAGGAGGCGTAGGATGAAGATGGTTTCTCTCAAGCAACTCTGCAACCAAATAATAAAGAGTCTCTTGTGTCCCCAACACACCCAATACAATGGTAAATTGTATAGGTGCACTAGTTCGGCGAAGAGATGGTGATACAAGTGGTATATGGATAGTAGATAATAGTTTTTGTAATCTGAAATAATAAAAAGAGCAAGGTAACAAGTGATAAAAGTGAGCGTAAACGGTATTGCAATGGTAGGAAACAAGGCCTAGGGTTCATACTTTCACTAGTGCAAGTTCTCTCAACAATAATAACATAGATAGAACATATGACAAGCCCTCAACATGCAACAAAGAGTCACTCCAAAGCCACTAATAGCGGAGAACAAATGTAGAGATTATGGTAGGGTACGAAACCACCTCAAAGTTATTCTTTCAAATCAATCCGTTGGGCTATTCCCATAAGTGTCACAAACAACCCTATAGTTTTTACTAGAATAACACCTTAAGTTAGTGTAAGTTCCCTCAACAATAATATCATAATTGGATCACATAACTGTTAGGGAACGTAGTAATTTCAAAAAAATTCCTACGCACACGCAAGATCATGGTGATGTATAGCAACGAGAGGCGAGAGTGTTGTCTACATACCCTCGTAGACCGAAGCGGAAGCGTTGACGCAACGTAGAGGAAGTAGTCGTCCGTCTTCCCAGTCCAACCGATCCAAGCACCGTTACTTCGGCACCTCCGAGTTCTTGGCACACATTCAGCTTGACGATGTTCCCCAGGCTCCGATCCAGCAAAGCTTCGGGGAGGAGTTCCGTCAGCACAACGGCGTGGTGACGATCTTGATGTTCAACCGTCGCAGGGCTTCGCCTAAGCACCTCTACAATATGACCGAGGTGGAATATGGTGGAGGGGGGCACCGCACACGGCTAAGGAACGATCACGAAGATCAACTTGTGTGTCCTAGGGTGCCCCCTTGCCCCCGTATATAAAGGAGCCAAGGGGAGGGGGCGGCCGGCCAAGGAGGGCGTGCCAAGGGGGAGTCCTACTCCCACCGGGAGTAGGACTCCCTTCTTTCCTAGTTGGAGAAGGAGAAGTGGGAAAGAGGAGGAAGAGGGAAAGGAAAGGGGGGGGGTGCCGCCCCCCTCTCCTTGTCCTATTCGGACTAGGGAGGGGAGGGGCGCGCGGCCACCTCTTGCCTCCTTTCCTCTTCTCCCTTAGGGCCCATGTAGGCCCAATAACCCCCCCCGGGGGGGGGGGGGGCGTTCCGGTAACCCCCCGGTACTCCGGTAAAATCCTGATTTCACCCGGAATGATTCCGATATCCAAATATAGGCTTCCAATATATCAATCTTTATGTCTCGACCATTTCGAAACTCCTCGTCATGTCCATGATCACATCCGGGGCTCCGAACAACCTTCGGTACATCAAAATACATAAACTCATAATGAAACTGTCATCGTAACGTTAAGCGTGCGGACCCTACGGTTCGAGAACAATGTAGACATGACCGAGACACGTCTCCGGTCAATAACCAATAGCGGAACCTGGATGCTCATATTGGTTCCTACATATTCTACGAAGATCTTTATCGGTCAGACCGCATAACAACATACGTTGTTCCCTTTGTCATCGGTATGTTACTTGCCCGAGATTCGATCGTCGGTATCTCAATACCTAGTTCAATCTCGTTACCGGCAAGTCTCTTTACTCGTTTCGTAATACATCATCTCACAACTAACTCATTATTTGCAATGCTTGCAAGGCTTATGTGATGTGCATTACCGAGAGGGCCCAGAGATACCTCTCCGACAATCGGAGTGACAAATCCTAATCTCGAAATACGCCAACCCAACATGTACCTTTGGAGACACCTGTAGAGCACCTTTATAATCACCCAGTTACGTTGTGACGTTTGGTAGCACACAAAGTGTTCCTCCGGCAAACGGGAGTTGCATAATCTCATAGTCATAGGAACATGTATAAGTCATGAAGAAAGCAATAGCAACATACTAAACGATCGGGTGCTAAGCTAATGGAATGGGTCATGTCAATCAGATCATTCACCTAATGATGTGATCCCGTTAATCAAATAACAACTCTTTGTCCATGGTTAGGAAACATAACCATCTTTGATTAACGAGCTAGTTAAGTAGAGGCATACTAGTGACACTCTGTTTGTCTATGTATTCACACATGTATTATGTTTCTGGTTAATACAATTCTAGCATGAATAATAAACAGTTATCATGATATAAGGAAATAAATAATAACTTTATTATTGCCTCTAGGACATATTTCCTTCAGTCTCCCACTTGCACTAGAGTCAATAATCTAGATTACACAGTAATGATTCTAACACCCATGGAGCCTTGGTGTTGATCATGTTTTGCTCGTGGAAGAGGCTTAGTCAACAGGTCTGCTACATTCAGATCCGTATGTTTCTTGCAAATCTCTATGTCTCCCACCTGGACTAGATCCCGGATGGAATTGAAGCGTCTCTTGATGTGCTTGGTTCTCTTGTGAAATCTGGATTCCTTTGCCAAGGCAATTGCACCAGTATTGTCACAAAAGATTTTCATTGGACCCGATGCACTAGGTATGACACCTAGATCGGATATGAACTCCTTCATCCAGACTCCACCGTAGATCCCGCCACCACGCTTTGTTTAGAACTGCACCAACTGACAGCTCCACCATTTAATGTAAATACGTATCCGGTTTGTGATTTAGAATCGCCCGGATCAGTGTCAAAGCTTGCATCAACGTAACCATTTACGATGAGCTCTTTGTCACCTCCATATATGAGAAACATATCCTTAGTCCTTTTCAGGTATTTCAGGATGTTCTTGACCGCTGTCTAGTGATCCACTCCTGGATTACTTTGGTACCTCCCTGCTAGACTTATAGCAAGGCACACATCAGGTCTGGTACACAGCATTGCATACATGATAGAGACTATGGCTGGAGCATAGGGAACATCTTTCATTTTCTCTCTATCTTCTGCAGTGGTCGGGCATTGAGTCTTACTCAACTTCACACCTTGTAACACAGGCAAGAACCCTTTCTTTGCTTGATCCATTTTGAACTTCTTCAAAACTTTGTCAAGGTATGTGCTTTGTGAAAGTCCAATTAAGCGTCCTGATCTATCTCTATAGATCTTAATGCCTAATATGTAAGCAGCTTCACCGAGGTCTTTCATTGAAAAACTCTTATTCAAGTATCCCTTTATGCTATCCAGAAATTCTATATCATTTCCAATTAGTAATATGTCATCCACATATAATATCAGAAATGCTACAGAGCTCCCACTCACTTTCTTGTAAATACAGGCTTCTCCAAAAGTCTGTATAAAACCAAATGATTTGATCACACTATCAAAGCGTTTATTCCAACTCCGAGAGGCTTGCACCAGTCCATAAATGGATCACCGGAGCTTGCACACTTTGTTAGCTCCTTTTGGATCGACAAAACCTTCTGGTTGCATCATATACAACTCTTCTTCCAGAAATCCATTCAGGAATGCAGTTTTGACATCCATTTGCCAAATTTCATAATCATAAAATGCGGCAATTGCTAACATGATTCGGACAGACTTAAGCATCGCTACGGGTGAGAAGGTCTCATCGTAGTCAATCCCTTGAACTTGTCGAAAACCTTTTGCAACAAGTCGAGCTTTGTAGACAGTAACATTACCGTCAGCGTCAGTCTTCTTCTTGAAGATCCATTTATTCTCAATTGCTTGCCGATCATCGGGCAAGTCAACCAAAGTCCACACTTTGTTCTCATACATGGATCCCATCTCAGATTTCATGGCTTCAAGCCATTTCGCGGAATCTGGGCTCACCATTGCTTCTTCATAGTTCGTAGGTTCATCATGATCTAGTAGCATGACTTCCAGAACAGGATTACCGTACCACTCTGGTGTGGATCTTACTCTGTTTGATCTACGAGGTTCAGTAGCAACTTGATCTGAAGTTCTATGATCATCATCATTAACTTCCTCACTAATTGGTTTAGGTGTCACAGAAACTGGTTTCTGTGATGTACTACTTTCCAATAAGGGAGCAGCTACAGTTACCTCATCAAGTTCTACTTTCCTCCCACTCACCTCTTTCGAGAGAAACTCCTTCTCTAGAAAGGATCCATTTTTAGCAACGAATGTCTTGCCTTCGAATCTGTGATAGAAGGTGTACCCAATAGTCTCCTTTGGGTATCCTATGAAGACACATTTCTCCGATTTGGGTTCGAGCTTATCAGGTTGAAGCTTTTTCACATAAGCATCACAGCCCCAAACTTTAAGAAACGACAACTTTGGTTTCTTGCCAAACCATAGTTCATAAGGCGTCGTCTCAACGGATTTTGATGGTGCCCTATTTAACGTGAATGCGGCCGTCTCTAAAGCATAACCCCAAACCGATAGTGGTAAATCTGTAAGAGACATCATAGATCGCACCATACCAAGTAAAGTACGATTACGACGTTCGGATGCACCATTACGTTGTGGTGTTCCGGGTGGCGTGAGCTGCGAAACTATTCCGCATTGTTTCAAATGTAGACCAAACTCGTAACTCAAATATTCTCCTCCACGATCAGATCATAGAAACTTTATTTTCTTGTCACGATGATTTTCAACTGCACTCTGAAATTCTTTGAACTTTTTAAATGTTTCAGACTTATGCTTTATTAAGTAGATATACCCATATCTACTTAAATCATCTGTGAAGGTGAGAAAATAACGATATCCGCCACGAGCCTCAACATTCATCGGACCACATACATCTGTATGTATGATTTCCAATAAATCTGTTGCTCTCTCCATAGTACCGGAGAACGGTGTTTTAGTCATCTTGCCCATGAGGCATGGTTCGCAAGTACCAAGTGATTCATAATCAAGTGGTTCCAAAAGTCCATCAGTATGGAGTTTCTTCATGCGCTTTACACCGATATGACCTAAACGGCAATGCCACAAATAAGTTGCACTATCATTATCAACTCTGCATCTTTTGGCTTCAACATTATGAATATATGTATCACTACTATCGAGATTCATCAAAAATAGACCACTCTTCAAGGGTGCATGACCATAAAAGATATTACTCATATAAATAGAACAACAATTATTCTCTGATTTAAATGAATAACCGTCTCGCATCAAACAAGATCCAGATATAATGTTCATGCTCAACGCTGGCACCAAATAACAATTATTTAGGTCTAATACTAATCCCGAAGGTAGATGTAGAGGTAGCGTGCCGACCGCGATCACATCGACTTTGGAACCATTTCCCATGCGCATCGTCACCTCGTCCTTTGCCAGTGTTCGCTTAATCCGTAGTCCCTGTTTTGAGTTGCAAATATTAGCAACAGAACCAGTATCAAATACCCAGGTGCTACTGCGAGCTCTAGTAAGGTACACATCAATAACATGTATATCACATATACCTTTGTTCACCTTGCCATCCTTCTTATCCGCCAAATACTTGGGGCAGTTCCGCTTACAGTGACCAGTCTGCTTGCAGTAGAAGCACTCAGTTTCAGGCTTAGGTCCAGACTTGGGTTTCTTCTCCTGAGCAGCAACTTGCTTGTTGTTCTTCTTGAAG
Source organism: Triticum dicoccoides (assembly GCF_002162155.2). Classification (NCBI taxonomy): domain Eukaryota; kingdom Viridiplantae; phylum Streptophyta; class Magnoliopsida; order Poales; family Poaceae; genus Triticum; species Triticum dicoccoides. Next base: position 675,740,484 of record NC_041392.1, read on the forward strand.
TTCCCCTTCTTCTTCCCTTTGCCCTTTTTCTTGAAACTAGTGGTCTTGTTGACCATCAACACTTGATGCTCCTTCTTGATTTCTACCTCCGCAGCCTTTAGCGTTGCGAAGAGCTCGGGAATTGTCTTATCCATCCCTTGCATATTATAGTTCATCACGAAGCTCTTGTAGCTTGGTGGAAGTGATTGGAGAATTCTGTCAATGACGCTATCATCCGGAAGATTAACTCCTAGTTGAATCAAGTGATTACAATACCCAGACATCTTGAGTATATGCTCACTGACAGAACTATTCTCCTCCATCTTGCAGCTATAGAATTTATTGGAGACTTCATATCTCTCAATCCGGGCATTCTGCTGGAATATTAACTTCAACTCCTGGAACATCTCATATGCCCCATGATGTTCAAAACATCGTTGAAGTCCCGGTTCTAAGCCGTAAAGCATGGCACATTGAACTATCGAGTAGTCATCAGCTTTGCTCTGCCAGATGTTCTTAACGTCGTCAGTTGCATCAGCAGCAGGCCTGGCACCCAGCGGTGCTTCCAGGACGTAACTCTTCTGTGCAGCAATGAGGATAATCCTCAAGTTACGGACCCAGTCCGTGTAATTGCTACCATCATCTTTCAACTTTGCTTTCTCAAGGAACGCATTAAAATTCAACGGAACAACAACACGGGCCATCTATCTACAATCAACATAAACAAGCAAGATACTATCAGGGACTAAGTTCATGATAAATTTAAGTTCAATTAACCATATTACTTAAGAACTCCCACTTAGATAGACATCCCTCTTATCATCTAAGTGATCACGTGATCCAAATCAACTAAACCATAACCGATCATCACGTGAAATGGAGTAGTTTTCAATGGTGAACATTGCTATGTTGATCATATCTACTATATGATTCACGCTCGACCTTTCGGTCTCACTGTTCCGAGGCCATATCTGCATATGCTAGGCTCGTCAAGTTTAACCTGAGTATTCTGCGTGTGCAAAACTGGCTTGCACCCATTGTAGATGGACGTAGAGCTTATCACACCCGATCATCACGTGGTCTCTGGGAACGACGAACTTTGGCAACGGTGCATACTCAGGGAGAACACTTTTTATCTTGAAATTTAGTGAGATATCATCTTATAATGCTACCGTCAATCAAAGCAAGATAAGATGCATAAAAGATAAACATCACATGCAATCAATATAAGTGATATGATATGGCCATCATCATCTTGTGCTTGTGATCTCCATCTCGGAAGCACCGTCATGATCACCATCGTCACCGGCGCGACACCTTGATCTCCATCGTAGCATCGTTGTCGTCTCGCCAATCTTATGCTTCTACGCCTATCGCTACTGCTTAGTGATAAAGTAAAGCATTACAGGGTGATTGCATTGCATACAATAAAGCGACAACCATATGGCTCCTGCCAGTTGCCGATAACTTGGTTACAAAACATGATCATCTCATACAATAAAATTTAGCATCATGCCTTGACCATATCACATCACAACATGCCCTGCAAAAACAGGTTAGACATCCTCTACTTTGTTTGTTGCAAGTTTTACGTGGCTGCTACGGGCTTAAGCAAGAACCAATCTTACCTACGCATCAAAACCACAACGATAGTTTGTGAAGTTGGTGCTGTTTTAACCTTCGCAAGGATCGGGCGTAGCCACACTCGGTTCAACTAAAGTTGGAGAAACTGACACCCACCAGCCACCTGTGTGCAAAGCACGTCGGTAGAACCAGTCTCGCGTAAGCGTACGTGTAATGTCGGTCCGGGCTGCTTCATCCAACAATACCGCCGAACCAAAGTATGACATGCTGGTAAGCAGTATGACTTATATCGCCCACAACTCACTTGTGTTCTACTCGTGCATATAACATCAAACCATAAAACCTAGGCTCTGATACCACTGTTGGGGAACGTAGTAATTTCAAAAAAAATCCTACGCACACGCAAGATCATGGTGATGCATAGCAATGAGAGGGGAGAGTGTTGTCTACGTACCCTCGTAGACCGAAGCGGAAGCGTTGACGCAACGTAGAGGAAGTAGTCGTACGTCTTCCCAGTCCAACCGATCCAAGCACCGTTACTCCGGCACCTCCGAGTTCTTGGCACACATTCAGCTCGATGACGTTCCCCGGGCTCCGATCCAGCAAAGCTTCGGGGAGGAGTTCCGTCAGCACGACGGCGCGGTGATGATCTTGATGTTCAACCGTCGCAGGGCTTCGCCTAAGCACCGCTACAATATGACCGAGTTGGAATATGGTGGAGGGGGGCACCGCACACGGCTAAGGAACGATCATGAAGATCAACTTGTGTGTCCTAGGGTGCCCCCTTGCCCCCGTATATAAAGGAGCCAAGGGAAGGGGCCGACCGGCCAAGGAGGGCGCGCCAAGGGGGAGTCCTACTCCCACCGGGAGTAGGACTCCCTTCTTTCCTAGTTGGAGAAGGAGAAGTGGGAAAGAGGAGGAAGAGGGAAAGGAAAGGGGGGGCGCCGCCCCCCTCTCCTTGTCCTATTCGGACTAGGGAGGGGAGGGGAGCGCAGCCACCTCTTGCCTCCTTTCCTCTTCTCCCTTAGGGCCCATGTAGGCCCAATAACCCCCCGGGGGGGGGGGGGTTCCGGTAAGCCCCCGGTACTCCGGTAAAATCCCGATTTCACCCAGAACGATTCTGATATCCAAATATAGGCTTCCAATATATCGATCTTTATGTCTCGACCATTTCGAGACTTCTCGTCATGTCCATGATCACATCCAGGACTCCGAACAACCTTCGGTACATCAAAATACATAAACTCATAATGAAACTATCATTGTAATGTTAAGCGTGCGGACCCTACGATTCGAGAACAATGTAGACATGACTGAGACACGTCTCTGGTCAATAACCAATAGCGGAACCTGGATGCTCATATTGGTTCCTACATATTCTACGAAGATCTTTATTGGTTAGACCGCATAACAACATACGTTGTTCCCTTTGTCATCGGTATGTTACTTGCTCGAGATTCGATCGTCGGTATCTCAATACCTAGTTCAATCTCGTTACCGGCAAGTCTCTTTACTCGTTTCATAATACATCATCTCATAACTAACTCATTAGTTGCAATGCTTGCAAGGCTTATGTGATGTGCATTACCGAGAGGGCCCAGCGATACCTCTCCGACAATCGGAGTGACAAATCCTAATCTCAAAATACGCCAACCCAACATGTACCTTTGGAGACACCTGTAGAGCACCTTTATAATCACCCAGTTACGTTGTGACGTTTGGTAGCACACAAAGTGTTCCTCCGGCAAACGGGAGTTGCATAATCTCATAGTCATAGGAACATGTATAAGTCATGAAGAAAGCAATAGCAACATACTAAACGATCGGGTGCTAAGCTAATGGAATGGGTCATGTCAATCAGATCATTCACCTAATGATGTGATCCCGTTAATCAAATAACAACTCTTTGTCCATGGTTAGGAAACATAACCATCTTTGATTAACGAGCTAGTCAAGTAGAGGCATACTAGTGACACTCTGTTTGTCTATGTATTCACACATGTATTATGTTTTCGGTTAATACAATTCTAGCATGAATAATAAACATTTATCATGGTATAAGGAAATAAATAATAACTTTATTATTGCCTCTAGGGCATATTTCCTTCAATAACTATCCCTCAACATGCAACAAAGAGTCACTCCAAAGTCACTAATAGCGGAGAACGAACGAAGAGATTATGGTAGGGTACGAAACCACCTCAAAGTTATTCTTTCCAATCATTCCGTTGGGCTATTCCTATAAGTGTCACAAACAGCCCTAGAGTTCGTACTAGAATAACACCTTAAGACACAAATCAACCAAAACCCTAATGTCACCTAGATACTCCAATGTCACCTCAAGTATCCGTGGGTATGATTATACGATATGCATCACACAATCTTAGATTCATCTATTCAACCAACACAAAGGACCTCAAAGAGTGCCCCAAAGTTCTACCAGAGAATCACGACGAAAATGTGTGCCAACCCCTATGCATAGGTTCCCAATGTCATGAAACCCGCGAGTTGATCACCAAGACATACATCAAGTGGCACGTGGTATCCCATTGTCATCACAGATATCCACGGCAAGACATACATCAAGTGTTCTCAAGTCTTTAAAGACTCAATCCGATAAGATTACTTCAAAGGGGAAACTCGATTCATTACAAGAGAGAAGAGGGGGAGGAGAAACATAAGATCCAACTATAATAGCAAAGCTTGCGATACATCAAGATCGTATCATCTCAAGAACACGAGAGAGAAAGAGGGAGAGAGAGAGAGAGAGAGATCAAACACATAGCTACTGGTACATACCCTCAGCCCCGAGGGAGAACTACTCCCTCCTCATCATGGAGAGCACCGGGATGATGTAGATGGCCACCGGAGAAGGATTGCCCCCTCCGGCAGGGTGCCGGAACGGGTCTAGATTGGTTTTCGGTGGCTACGCAGGCTTCTGGCGGCAGAACTCCCGATCTATGTTCCGTTCTGGAAGTTTTAGGGTACATGGAGATATATAGGCAGAAGAAGCACGTTAGGGGAGCCACGGGGGCCCCACGAGGCAGGGGGCGTGCCCTAGGGGGGTGGGCGCGCCCCCACCCTCGTGGGCAGCTCCTGTATCTTCTGACGTGGGGTCCAAGTCCATCAGGTGTGTTTCCTTTCAAAAATAACTTCTCCAGTTGATTTCGTTCCGTTTCGACTCCGTCTGATATTCCTTTTCTTTAAAACACTTAAATAGGCATAAAACAACAAATCTGGGTTGGGCCTCCGATTAATAGGTTAGTCCCAAAAATAATATAAAAGTGGAAAATAAAGCCCAATATAGTCCAAAACAGTAGATAATATAGCATGGAGCAATCAAAATTTATAGATACGTTGGAGACGTATCAGGCATCCCCAAGCTTAATTCCTCCTTGTCCTCGAGTAGGTAAATGATAAAAAGAGAATTTTTGATGCGGAGTGCTACTTGGCATAATTTCAATGCAAATCTTCTTAATTGTGGTATGAATATTCAGATCTGAAAGATTCAAGACAAAAGTTCATATTGACATAAAAATAATAATACTTCAAGCATACTAACTAAGCAATCATGTCTTCTCAAAATAACATGGCTAAAGAAAGCTATCCCTACAAAATCATATAGTCTGGCTATGCTCCATCTTCATCACACAAAATATTTAAATCATGCACAACCCCGATGACAAGCCAAGCAATTGTTTCATACTTTTGATGTTCTCAAACTTTTTCAATCTTCACGCAATTTATGAGCGTGAGCCATGGATATAGCACTATAGGTGGAATAGAGTGGTGGTTTGTGGAGAAGACAAAAAGGGGGAAGATAGTCTCATATCAACTAGGCGTATCAACGGGCTATGGAGATGCCCATCAATAGATATCAATGTGAGTGAGTAGGGATTGCCATGCAACGGATGCGCTAGAGCTATAAATGTATGAAAGCTCAATAAAAGAAACTAGTGGGTGTGCATCCAACTCGCTTGCTCACGAAGACCTAGGGCATTTTGAGGAAGCCCATCATTGGAATATACAAGCCAAGTTCTATAATGAAAGATTCCCACTGGTATATGAAAGTGATAACTCAAGAGACTCTCTATATGAAGAACATGGTGCTACTTTGAAGCACAAGTGTGGAAAAAGGAATAGTAGCATTGCCCCTTCTTATATATTTTTTTTCATTTGGTCTTTCTTTTTTTATTTGGCCTTTCTTTTTTTTGGCCTTTATTTTTTTATTTGGCCTTTTCTCTTTTTTTTGGGACAATGTGTTGGAAATATGCCCTAGAGGAAATAATAAAATGGTTATTATTATATTTCCTTGTTCATGATAATTGTCTATTATTCATGCTATAATGGTGTTATCCAGAAATCGTAATACATGTGTGAATACATAGACCACAACACGTCCCTAGTGAGCCTCTAGTTGACTCGCTCGTTGATCAAAAGATAGTCATGGTTTCCTGACTATGGACATTGGATGTCATTGATAACGGGATCACATCATTAGGAGAATGATGTGATGGACAAGACCCAATCCTAAGCATAGCTTAAAGATCGTGTAGTTCGTTTGCTATAGCTTTTCCAAATGTCAAGTATCATTTCCTTAGACCATGAGATTGTGCAACTCCCGGATACCGTAGGAGTGCTTTGGGTGTACCGAACGTCACAACGTAACTGGGTGACTATAAAGGTCCACTACGGGTATCTCCGAAAGTGTCTGTTGGGTTGGCACGAATCAAGACTAGGATTTGTCACTCCGTATGACGGAGAGGTATCTCTGGGCCCACTCAGTAATGCATCATCATAATGAGCTCAATGTGACCAAGTGGTTGATCACGGGATCATGGATTACGGTACGAGTAAAGTGACTTGCTGGCAACGAGATTGAACGAGGTATTGGGATACCGACGATCGAGTCTCGGGCAAGTAACGTATCGATTGACAAAGGGAATTGTATACGGGATTGATTGAATCCTCGACATCGTGGTTCATCTAATGAGATCATTGAGGAGCATGTGGGAGCCAACATGGGTATCCAGATCCCGCTGTTGGTTATTGACCGGAGAGTCGTCTCGGTCATGTCTGCGTGTCTCCCGAACCCGTAGGGTCTACACACTTAAGGTTCGGTGACGCTAGGGTTGTTGAGATATTAGTATACGGTAACCCGAAAGTTGTTAGGAGTCCCGGATGAGATCCCGGACGTTACGAGGAGTTCCGGAATGGTCCGGAGGTGAAGATTTATATATAGGAAGTCAAGTTTCGGCCATTGGGAAAGTTTCGGGGGTAATCGGTATTGTACCGGGACCACCGGAAGGGTCCCGGGGGTCCACCGGGTGGGGCCACCTATCCCGGAGGGCCCCATGGGCTGAAGTGGGAGGGGAACCATCCCCTAGTGGGCTGGTGCGCCCCCTTGGGCCTTCCCATGCGCCTAGGGTTGGAAACCCTAGGGGTGGGGGCGCCCCACTTGGCTTGGGGGTACTCCACCCCCCTTGGAGATTGCATCTCCTAGGGCCGGCGCCCCCTAGGGGTCCAATATATAGTGGGGGTGAGGGAGGGCAGCCGCACCCTAGCCCCTGGAGCCTCCCTCTCCCTCCCGTGACACCTCTCCCTCTCGCTAAGCTTGGCGAAGCCCTGCCGAGATCACCGTTGCTTCCACCACCACGCCGTCGTGCTGCTGGATCTCCATCAACCTCTCCTTCCCCCTTGCTGGATCAAGTTGGAGGAGACGTCTTCCCAACCGTATGTGTGTTGAACGCGGAGGTGCCGTCCGTTCAGCGCTAGGTCATCGGTGATTTGGATCATGATGAGTACGACTCCATCAACCCCGTTCTCTTGAACGCTTCCGCTTGCGATCTACAAGGGTATGTAGATGCACTCCCCTCTCCCTCGTTGCTAGATGACTCCATAGATTGATCTTGGTGATGCGTAGAAAATTTTAAAATTCTGCTACGTTCCCCAACAGTGGCATCATGAGCCAGGTTTATGCGTAGTTTCTATGCACGAGTAGAACACAAAGCAGTTGTGGGCGTCGATATTGTCAATTTACTTGCCGTTACTAGTCTTATCTTGATTCGGCGGCATCGTGGGATGAAGCGGCCCGGACCGACCTTACACGTACGCTTACGTGAGACTGGTTCCACCGATTGACATGCACTAGTTGCATAAGGTGGCTGGTGGGTGTCTGTCTCTCCCACTTTAGTCGGATCGGATTCGATGAAAAGGGTCCTTATGAAGGGTAAATAGAAATTGTCATATCACGTTGTGGTTTTGGCGTAGGTAAGAAACGTTCTTGCTAGAAACCTATAGCAGCCACGTAAAAACTTGCAACAACAAGAAGAGGACATCTAACTTGTTTTTGCAGCATGTGACGTGTGATGTGATATGGCCAAAAGGATGTGATGAATGATATATGTGATGTATGAGATTTATCATGTTCTTGTAATAGGAATCACGACTTGCATGTCGATGAGTATGACAACCGGCAGGAGCCATAGGAGTTGTCTTTATTTATTTATGACCTGCGTGTCAACATAAACGTCATGTAATTACTTTACTTTATTGCTAAAGCATTAGCCATAGTAGTAGAAGTAATAGATGACGAGACAACTTCAAGAAGACACAATGATGGGGATCATGATGATGGAGATCATGGTGTCATGCCGGTGACAATGATGATCATGGAGCCACAAAGAAGAAGATCAAAAGGAGCAAATGATATCGGCCATATCATGTCACTATTTGATTGCATGTGATGTTTATCATGTTTTGCATCTTATTTGCTTAGAATGACGGTAGCTTAAATAAGATGATCCCTCGTAATAATTTCAAGAAAGTGTTCCCCCTAACTGTGCACTGTTGCGAAGGTTCGTTGTTTCGAAGCACCACGTGATGATCGGGTGTGATAGATTCTAACGTTCGAATACAACGGCTGTAAGCCAGATTTACACACGCAATACACTTAGGTTGACTTGACGAGCCTAGCATGTACAAACATGGCCTCGGAACACGGAAGACCGAAAGGTCGAGCATGATTCATATAGAAGATATGATCAACATGAAGATGTTCACCGATGTTGACTAGTCCGTCTCACGTGATGATCGGACACGGCCTAGTTGACTCGGATCATGTTTCACTTAGATGACTAGACGGATGTCTATCTGAGTGGGAGTTCATTGAATAATTTGATTAGATGAACTTAATTATCATGAACTTAGTCTAAAATCTTTACAATATTTTTGTAGATCAAATGGCCCATGTTGTCCTCAACTTCAACGCGTTCCTAGAGAAAACCAAGCTGAAAGATGATGGCAGTAACTATACGGACTGGGTCCCGAACCTGAGGATCATCCTCATAGCTGACAAGAAAGATTATGTCCTAGAAGCACCGCTAGGTGACGCACCCATCCCAGAGAACCAAGACATTATGAACGCTTGGCAGTCACGTGCTGATGAGTATTCCCTCGTTCAGTGCAGCATGCTTTACAGCTTAGAACCGGGGCTCCAAAAGCGTTTTGAGAGACACGGAGCATATGAGATGTTCGAAGAGCTGAAAATGGTTTTCCAAGCTCATGCCCGGGTCGAGAGATATGAAGTCTCCGACAAGTTCTTCAGTTGTAAGATGGAGGAAAATAGTTCTGTCAGTGAGCACATACTCAAAATGTCTGGGTTGCATAACCGCTTGACTCAGCTGGGAGTTAATCTCCCAGATGACACGGTCATTGATAGAATCCTTCAGTCGCTTCCACCAAGCTACAAGAGCTTTGTGATGAACTTCAATATGCAGGGGATGGAAAAGACCATTCCTGAGGTATATTCAATGATGAAATCAGCAGAGGTGGAGATCAAAAAGGAACATCAAGTGTTGATGGTTAATAAAACCACTAAGTTTAAGAAAGGCAAGGGTAAAAAGAACTTCAAGAAGGACGACAAGGGAGTTGCCGCGCCTGGTAAGCAAGCTTCCAGGAAGAAGTCGAAGAATGGACCCAAGCCTGAGACTGAGTGTTTTTATTGCAAGGGAAGTGGTCACTAGAAGCGGAACTGCCCCAAATACTTAGCAGACAAGAAGGCCGGCAACACTAAAGATATATGTGATATACATGTAATTGATGTGTACCTTACCAGTACTCGTAGTAGCTCATGGGTATTTGATACTGGTGTGGTTGCTCACATTTGTAAATCAAAGCAGGAGCTGCGGAATAAGCGGAGACTGGCGAAGGACGAGGTGACGATGCGCGTCGGGAATGGTTCCAAGGTCGATGTGATCACCGTCGGCACGCTACCTCAACATTTACCTACGGGATTAGCTTTAAACCTCAATAATTGTTATTTAGTGCCAGCTTTGAGCATGAACATTGTATCAGGATCTCGTTTAATTCGAGATGGCTACGCATTTAAATCCGAGAATAATGGTTGTTCTATTTATATGAGAGATATGTTTTATGGTCATGCCCCGCTGGTGAATGGTTTATTCTTAATGAATCTCGAGCGTAATGTTACACATATTCATAGTGTGAACACCAAAAGATGTAAGGTTGATAATGATAGTCCCACATACTTGTGGCACTGCCGCTTGGTCACATAGGTTTCAAACGCATGAAGAAGCTCCATGCAGATGGACTTTTGGAGTCTCTTGATTACGAATCATTTGACACGTGCGAACCATGCCTCATGGGTAAAATGACCAAGACTCCGTTCTCAGGAACAATGGAGCGAGCAACCAACTTATTGGAAATCATACATACTGATGTGTGCGGTCCAATGAGTGTTGAGGCTCGCGGTGGCTATCGTTATGTTCTCACCCTCACTGATGACTTGAGTAGATATGGGTATGTCTACTTAATGAAACACAAGTATGAGACCTTTGAAAAGTTCAAGGAATTTTAGAGTGAGGTTGAGAATCAACGTGACAGAAAAATCAAGTTCTTGCGATCAGATCATGGGGAGAATACTTGAGTCACGAATTTGGTACGCACTTAAGGAAATGTGGAATAGTTTCACAACTCACGCCGCCTGGAACACCTCAGCGTAATGGTGTGTCTAAACGTCGTAATCGCACTCTATTGGATATGGTGCGATCTATGATGTCTCTTACTGATCTACCGCTGTCATTTTGGGGCTATGCTTTAGAGACTGCCGCATTCACTTTAAATAGGGCTCCATCGAAATTCGTTGGGACGACACCGTATGAATTATGGTTTGGGAAGAAACCTAAGCTGTCGTTTCTAAAAGTTTGGGGATGCGATGCTTATTGAGGGAGTCCTGGATTAGGGGGTGTTGGGATAGCCGGACTATACCTTCAGCCGGACTCCTGGACTATGAAGATACAAGATTGAAGACTTCGTCCCGTGTCCGAAAGGGACTTTCCTTGGCGTGGAAGGCAAGCTTGGCGATACGGATATGCAGATCTCCTACCATTGTAACCGACTTTGTGTAACCCTAACCCTCTCCGGTGTCTATATAAACCGGAGGGTTTTAGTCCGTAGGACAACATACACAACAACAATCATACCATAGGCTAGCTTCTAGGGTTTAGCCTCTCCGATCTCGTGGTAGATCTACTCTTGTACTACCCATATCATCAATATTAATCAAGCAGGACATAGGGTTTTACCTCCATCGAGAGGGCCCGAACCTGGGTAAAACTTCGTGTCCCTTGCCTCCTGTTACCATCCGGCCTAGACGCACAGTTCGGGGACCCCCTACCCGAGATCCGCCAGTTTTGACACCAACATTGGTGCTTTCATTGAGAGTTCCTCTGTGCCGTCGCCATCAGGAAGGATGCCTCGCCCCGTCTTTAAAGACGGCACCGTTGCTAAGGGAGCTTTGGCTGTCGGCCAAACCTTCTGGCTAGGTGGTTTTCTTATGACCGCCTGTTCGGCTTCTGCGCCGACGATGACCTCTCGAGCCATCGAAAACAATCTTCATGTCAGCTCGGAACTCACCGAGAAGTTAGATCCAATGGATCTTTCCTCAATAAACGAGCTCTTGGATCGCATCGCCGCCCTGGGAGTCACTACGGATTATGACCAGATTGGGCCTAAACCCAATCTGAGAGAGATTAACTCTCCCCAAGTCCCCCATCTTGTTGTTGTGGTAGAGGGACAGTGCGGCGACCCTTCATCTATCTTAAGGACTAGCTACGTCCGGATTCCCTATCCCTCCAAGCCGGATACCCGCGGAGGGGAGGATATCACTCAAGACCTGAACTTAGAGTCAGGCGACGGGCTGGATTCATTGGACAGCATCCAGGAATCCAAATTTTCGAGTTCGGAAATTCCTCGGCCTCTGAGCCTCAGATGGGGTGAGGCTTCGGATTTAAATCCGCCCACCCACCCAAACATAAGCGATCTATCCCAAATTAGGCAAGAGCCCAATGAAACAGTACATCATTACTGGGCCAGATTCCTCCTGGTTAAGAACAGGATAAAGGACTGCCGCGAGGAAGACGCAATCTCAATCTTTTGCAATAATTTCATGGACAAGGGAATACTCAACGCCATAAGTCGCCGTGATATTACACGCTTCGCTGACTTGGCATCCATCGTACGAAAGTACTGTGCGATGGAAAGCGCCTGGAAAACCGAAATAAAATTTTGGGACGATCCGGCCCTGAATACAAACCCAGTCCGAAATAAAAAGGTGCATCATCACCAGACACCCGGGTCAAACACCAAAAAGCAAAAACCCTCTACAGGGCATGGAACCATACTGGAAGGGTGTCTTAATGGACCCTGTAAAGTTCATAGTACAGAGGACGCTACACCAACTCACAGCCTTAGAGCATGTTGGATACTCCGGCAGGTGGCCAAAATTGGCGAAAATCTCCTAATTCCGGAGGCCACAGAAAGCCACCCCAGAGACACCAATACGGTATTAACTGTCTTTGAGACTTTCGCATCAAATAATATGCGAAAAAGGACACTCCGCAGCCTTGCCAAAGTCTACCAAGTAGCAACAATAAACCCATGGAGTGACACGGCTATTACCTTTAACGCCAGTGATGAACCTAAATTCCGAACAGCCCGAGCACCAGCCGCATTGGTCCTCAGTCCAATAGTGGACGGCTTTCGTCTTACCAAGGTACTCATGGACGGTGGTAGCGGATTGAACCTCATTTATGAGGAAACCCTTCAAAAAATGGAAATAGACTGGAGCCGCATTGAGCGAAGCAGCACAACCTTTAGAGGAATAATCCCCAGTCGGGAAGCGCGCTGTACAGGTAAAATCACACTAGATGTGGTGTTCGGCATGCCGGATAATTACAGGTCCGAAGAGATCATGTTCCATGTGGCTCCGTTCAGCAGCGGTTATCACGCTCTGCTAGGGCGGGAAGCATTTACAATCTTCCAAGCAATACCCCATTACGGGTACATGAAGCTCAAGTTGCCCGGGCCTAACGGGATCATCACTCTCGCTAGCGATCCGGACATAGCACTCCGCGCCGAAAACAAGACAGCCACACTGGCCCTCGAGGCACTATCCGAAGCCCTAGCAGCTGAGGAACTGACTGCGCTGCACTCCACGGTGAATAGGGGTGATGTGGTACTCGACAAAAGATCCAAGTCCATCTCCTTTAAACCGGCGGACGAAATAGTCAAATTCCAAGTCCATCCAACGGACCCCAATAAAACAGCTTCCATCGGGGCATAGTTAAACCTGATGTAGACGCCGCACTGCGAGAGTTCCTACGACAGAACTGGGACATTTTTGCCTGGCACCCTTCAGATATGCCAGGAATCCCACGCAGGCTGGCCGAGCACAGCTTAAATATCCAAACAGGATTCAAACCTGTCAAACAGGCTCTTCGGCGTTTTTTCGAACCTAAGAGACAGGCCATGGGAGAGGAGCTAGCAAAGCTATTGGAGGCCGGATTCATCAGAGATATAAAACATCCGGACTGGCTAGCAAACCTGGTGATGGTACCAAAGAAGGACAAATCTCGGCGCATGTATGTTGATTTTAAAGACCATAACAAGGCTTGCCCAAAGGATCCCTTCCCCCTCCCCCGCATCGATCAAATTATCGACGCTACCACAGGACATGATTCGTTGTGTTTCCTCGACGCATATTCTGGCTACCATCAAATCAAGATGGCAGAATCAGACCAAGCCGCAACGGCATTTATCACACCATACGGCCCATTCTGCTTCAACACGATGCCCTTCGGGCTCAAAAACGCCGGCGCAACATATCAGCGCATGATTCAGACATGTCTGGCAAACCAAATCGGCAAAACAGTGGAGGCATATGTAGATGATGTGGTCGTCAAAACAAGACATGTTGATCTCTAGTAGACGACTTGAGGCTCACATTTGATAACCTCCGCACATACGACATCAAGCTCAACCCGGAAAAATGTGTTTTCGGCGTTCCAGCCGGAAAGCTCTTGGGCTTCATTGTATCCGGTAGAGGAATTGAAGCAAATCCAGCCAAGATCCGAGCTCTGTCGCAACTGGATATCCCAAAGGACCTCAAACAAATACAAAAGTTAACCAGATGCGTGGCGGCTCTAAGCCGCTTTATCTCCCGCTTGGGAGAAAAGGCCCTACCCCTTTACCGCCTCCTTCGGCGCACCAAACACTTCGAATGGACGGATGCAGCCACGGCCGGACTCGACGAAATAAAAGCCATACTGGCAACAAACCTAGTCCTGACCGTGCCAAACATTGGCAAACCAATGCTATTATACATTGCAGCAACACATCAGGTTGTAAGCGCAGTGCTCATCGTCGAACGAGAAGCGGACGGACACAAATTCCCCCTTAAAAAGCCGGTCTATTATGTGTCCACTATCCTCACTCCCTGCAAATCACGGTACCCGCATTATCAAAAGATTGCGTACGCGGTATTCATGGCATCCCGGAAGCTACGACAATACTTTCAAGAGTGTTCAATAACAGTAGCCTCAGAAGTACCACTTAACGATATTATAAACAACCGTGACGCAACGGGCCGGATTGCAAAATGGGCCATTGAGATCCTCCCGTTTGACATAACTTATAAGCCACGGCGAGCCATCAAGTCGCAAGTCTTGGCCAACTTCGTCGCAGAATGGACGGAGGCCGAACTCCCTAAAGAGTACGGCACATATTCAAATTGGATCATGCATTTCGACGGCTCCAAGATGTTGGCCGGACTCGGGGCTGGCGTCGTTTTGACATCCCCCACAGGAGATACAGTTCAATACATACTCCAGATTATGTACACAGACTCCAACAATGCAGCCGAATATGAGGCCCTTTTACATGGTCTCCGGATGGCAGTATCCATGGGCATTCAACGCCTAGAGGTGTGCGGGACTCGAACCTCGCAATATCCCAAATAAATGGAGACTTCGATGCTAAGGATCCAAAAATGGCAGCTTACCGCAACACCGTCCTAAAAATGTCAGCTCGGTTCGAGGGGCTTGAATTTCACCATATAGCCCGGGAAAATAATCAGGCGGCAGATGTCCTGGCACGCATCGGCGCAGAACGCGATGTAGTCCCGCCCCCCAACATCTTTTTGGAAAAGCTGTTCAAGCCATCCGTAGTATGGGAAGGGGAGCCGAACAATAACAGCCCGGACCCAACCGCACTGCCCGACACCGAACATTCTGACACAATTAGAGGCTCTGCCAATGAAATAACACCTTCAGCCCACGTAATAATGGCCGTCATCGCCCTGTGGACAGAACCATTCCTCGCCTACCTTACTAGGCAGGAACTCCCCGAGGACCAAAATGAGGCACGCTGCATAGTGCGGCGATCCAAAGCCTACAGAGTCCATGAGGGAGAGCTTTATAAGAAAAGCACTACCGGAGTCCTTCAAAGGTGCATCTCCGAAGAGGAGGGGCGGAACCTCCTGGCTGAAATTCATGCCAGACTCGGCGGTCATCACGCGCAGCTCGGTCCCTTGTAAGCAAGGCCTTCCGTACAGGCTTTTATTGCCCGACGGCCCGGGCAGACGCTCAGGACTTAGTCCAACGATGCACCGGTTGCCAGCTCTTTGCAAACCAAAGCCATATGCCACCCACCGCCCTCCAAACTATCCCCATTACTTGGCCCTTTGCGGTCTGGGGGCTTGACATGGTTGGACCCCTTAAAGGCGGAACCCACAAGCAAAAATACTTACTGGTCATGGTGGATAAGTTCACCAAATGGATAGAAGCCAAGCCTGTTAAGACGGCCGAATCCGGACCGGTGATAGACTTTATATCCGGGGTTGTACACCATTACGGCGTCCCCCACAGCATCATCACTGATAACGGCACGAACTTCACGGCCGACGAGGTAAAACTCTGGTGCAAAAACATGGGCATCAATCTCGATTATGCTTCCGTCTATCACCCACAAACTAACGGCCAGGTCAAATGTGCAAATGGTCTTATCATGAGCGGCATCAAACCCATATTAGTGCGGTCCCTCAAGGAATCTAACACGCACTGGGTAGAGGAGCTCGACTCCGTACTCTAGGGGCTGCGGACCACGCTGAATCGCACCACCGGATACACACCATTCTTTATGGTGTATGGTGCAGAGGCAGTTTTGCCTTGCGACATAATTCATGACTCACCTCGAGTGCGCATGTACGAAGAAAGAGAAGGCGAGCTCGATCGGCAGGACAGTTTGGACGCATTGGAGGAGGAGCGCGGCGTGGCAAAAGCCCGTTCCGCATTCTATCAACAGCAGGCTCGAAGATACCAGAGCAGAGAAATACGGGCCAAAAATTACAACGTTGGCGAATTAGTTCTATGCCTGCCGGACAAGAAAAAGGACAAACTCAAGCCCAAGTGGGAAGGTCCCTTCATAGTTGACCAAGTCCTAACTGGTGGAGCGTACCGCCTGCGAGATGCATCGGATAACCGACTCGAGCCGAACCCATGGAACGCAGCCCGTCTTCGAAGATTCTATGCCTAGCGCCGGACTCTGTGTTCGTCTCCTTCCTCTGTCCATTTTTTATATATACTGTCTGTCTTGCATTTCTCCCCTTCACCCCTTCCTTTCTCTTATAACCTTTAAAGGCTCATCAAATGACGTGCTATTCGCACTCATTAAACCTGGGGGCTTCTTTTAACAGAAGCTTATTTATACGGGCTTCATGCCCAACACATGTGTCACACTTCCGCATGTATCTTTTATTCACCATTATATGCACCGATATGACTTAAGTTTTGGCCAAGATGGGTTGCCTGGCTCCTGTGCTTACCCCTACGTTCCCGATTGTTCGGCTAGGTGGTAAAGGGAGCACCTCTGCGATTGTTACTGCCGGGTCAGCCGGACGTGTACCTCAGACTGGGTGAAGCCGAAAGCTAGCATTCTTAAGGGAATATTCGGTCGGTGAACTAAAGATGATCCTTTTTATTATATATCTATACGCCCCCAGATGTTTTTCATGTGTTTCTTTTTGCAGCATAGACATGCACTTTAGGGCATGCCTCCCAGGGAAAGGAACCCCTAATGGAACTATTCTCCCTGGAAGATGTTTCTTACTAACCATGTAATATAACATAACTAGTCGGGCACTTGTCTGTTCACGCACTAATGATCCCTACGCCTGGTCTCCATGCATTCCCCGGTTCCTATATAACCGCATGGGAATTCGGACACACTCCAGACCGTCAGGTCCTGAGGCTGAAGCGAAAAGGTCGGCCATGACAAATGATCTACAATCCGGCTAGAAGGCATTATAAATGTCAATTAATTTACATAGTCATTTTGACTGATTGTATTCCTCTTCAATACCATCTAACAGGCTGTCTAATTTACAGTCCTGCTGGGAATACTTTGCGGCCAACTCTACTTGGCCGTATACTAAGCTTACAGGGATCTCCTTCCCATTGGGCCCTACAGGACCAACCTCGGCCATGTGGTTGGGGTCAGCCTTTGTGTACTGTGTCTTCACCATGGCCCAGGCCTCCCTAGCGCCTTGACGGCAGGTCGATATCTTCCACAATCGGAAGCGCCGCCGTGCTTCCTTTAGCTTCTCCGCAAGCTCTCCAAGACCTTCGGGCATGGAGATGGATGGCCACAGGGCCTGGGCGACGCCTTGCATCGCCTGCCGAACTCGATCGAGCAGTTGCGAGAGCTCGGGAAGAAGGTCACCCGTAGAACCGGGCATCTCCTCTGCAGGACGACCTGTCAGCACACCTACAGACATTGCTCTGTTAGTCGAGTTCCCCGCCGAACTTTCTTTCAAAGGTTCGTTCAAGCACTTACTAAATATGTCACGCCGAAGCCGCTGATTCTCCTTAACGGAGTCTGATAGCTGGGCACGAACATCTTTCAGCTTGACGCCCAGCTTGGTGTTGGCATCTTGGAGATCGTTCTTCTCCCGCCTCACCTTTGTCAGCACCTTCTCACCAGCCTTTAACTGGCGTAGGAGGTGTTGCCTTTCTGGATTCAATCTAGCGCCATCTGCAATTTCATTTGTCAGATTCGCACCCATGCCGTGCTTCGCAAAATACTTATCTTTCGAAGTGTATATTACCAGAGGGGGTCTCCTTGGGCTCCCCTGCCGTGGCTAGTGCAGCCTCAAGTTGGGCTTTGCACTCTTCCAGCTCCTTGGACAGTAGGGAATTCTTTTCTGTAAGAACCTACATAACAAATGATCCTTAAATCAGTTATTCTAACTGTTTCAAGTCTCGGGGGCTACTGGTATATATATATATATATAATTACCAAAATTTTCTTACCCGTATGTCTTTTACATATTGCTCCGTGGCTCTGGCTAGACCATTTTGAGCGGCAGGGAGGTACGCATCTCCCGAATTGAAGGCATCTAACGCCCCTTGGGAGAAACAAGCATCGCGAAGGATTGTCCGGTGACGCCTGTGGTTCATGGCACTCTCCACCTCAGAGTTGGTGGCAGACAACCCGTCCACATCCTCCATCGGAGGAGCGTCTGGCGCGCGCCTTGCGTTTACCTCTGCCTCCGGACCAGGCTTTGGAGCCTGGCTGGTGGAGGCCAGATTGGCAGCCTCTCCAAATATAGTCTAGCGAGGTCTCTTTGTCCTGAAGAGAGCACGAGTGTCAATGTGCCTCGAAGGTATAACACCTGGGATAAGGGGGGCGCCATACCTTTGTGCTGACGCCTCGGTCCGGACTGCACTTCTTTTCTGCCCACGCGGCCCTGCGGCCCCTCGTTGGCTTGTCGCCGGAGGTTTGGCCTTCCGCCTCAAAAACCTCCCCTGCAAAGTTCGGTTGTAATCAGGAAACTAAAAACACAAGAGGGCGGACACCTATTCAGGGTATTGGGGCTTCGATCTCAGTTACCTGGGAGGCCGGGATTAGCCCCGGGTAATCGGCCGTAATGGCCACCAAGGCGTTGTCCTTGCTCAATTGATGGAACACTCCATCAATCAGCTCCACGGATATGTCTGAATCCTCTTGAGAGGCCGGGTCGAGGGACCGTCCTGGGTCCTCGGGTTGTGGAGGAGGGCTACTTATTTCCTTAACAACCCGGCGCAGTTCCTGCGTTGAAGTCATCAGACTAAATATTTAACAATGGGAATACAAAACGGATGGGCACGTAAATGCGACCGCTTACCCAGCTTGGGGGATTGTGCATAGAGAATCCACCCTGTGGGTTGACGCGGAGAAATTCCTCCTCTTCTCCCTTATACAAAGTGGACAAGATCTTTAGTAGAGCGGCAGCTGAATCCGGCCCCTTACGGCCGTAGCGGGTGGCGTCGTCCTCCCCGTTGAAGTCCCACATGGGGTGGCTTCTGTACTAAAGTGGTTGCACCCCCCGCATGATGCATTCGGCCATAACCCCGATCATGGTCAGTTCAGAATGAGCTAACAATCTTATTTGGCCCATCAGGTAGATGATGTCCCTGTCACTTTCCCTCTGAGGGCTTCGTGGACGCCAGCTTAGGCGCTTCTTTAAGGGAGCACTGTCAAACTCAGGTAGGCCAATCCGAACAGGATCCGGCAGCGGGACATCTTCTATATAAAATCATTCCGAAGGCCAGTCTTCAGACGCCTTCTTTGGGGTTCCGGATAGATATCCGGTCCCAGCGTTGCGCCACACTTCGGCTCTGCCCACTTGATACATTGACCCCTCCTTAGAGCGGGGCACAAGGCAGAATAACCTTTTCCATAGCCCGAAATGAGCCTCGATACCCAAAAACAGCTCGTAGAGGGCTACGAAGCCCGCGGTATGCAATACGGAGGCAGGCGTGAGATTGTGTAGCTGGAGGCCATAGAACTCCAGGGGCTCCCGGAGAAATGGATGGATTGGAAATCCGAGCCCCCTTATTAAATAAGGGACGAGGCACACCCACTCTCCTTTGGAGGGATTAGGGGCACTCTCCGCTTGCTCTCCGCCATTATAGATGGCAAGGCCGGCTCGAACCGGGACCATATAGGCCGGGGGAAGAAATCCCTTGGTCTGGAGCGTCACTAGCTCGCTATGCGGGATGGAGCATCTCTCCCAATATCCAGGCTGAGGGCTGGAAGGGCGAAAGGAGGAGTTGCGATGGCTGGCCATGGTGGAATGGACCTTTGTCGGATGCGCTCTGATGAACACTCGCGAAGGGGGGAAGATGTGGTTTGGATCTAAATCCTTGTCCCCTTAAATAGGGCAACTCATTTACGCAGCTAGGGGTGTGAATGTAAAATCACTCAGACTTTTCATATTCGTTTGACACGTGGGAAACGGCCATTATTGGGCGTAGAAGCAAGGAGCGCAACATCTACAAGGAACCAGACTTTATTCAACAGGTACACGGAATTTGGAGGAGAACCCACCTTGCAATGCCGAAGACAATCTGCGCGCCGGACTCATCGCCATTGAAGCCTGGTTCAGGGGCTACTGAGGGAGTCCTGGATTAGGGGGTGTTCAGATAGCCGGACTATACCTTCAGTCGGACTCCTGGACTATGAAGATACAAGATTGAAGACTTCGTCCCGTGTCCGGAAGGGACTTTCCTTGGCGTGGAAGGCAAGCTTGGCGATACGGATATGTAGATCTCCTACCATTGTAACCGACTTTGTGTAACCCTAACCCTCTCCGATGTCTATATAAACCGGAGGGTTTTAGTCCATAGGACAACATACACAACAACAATCATACCATAGGCTAGCTTCTAGGGTTTAGCCTCTCCGATCTCGTGGTAGATCTACTCTTGTACTACCCATATCATCAATATTAATCAAGCAGGATGTAGGGTTTTACCTCCATCGAGAGGGCCTGAACCTGGGTAAAACTTCGTGTCCCTTGCCTCCTGTTACCATCCGGCCTAGACGCACAGTTCGGGACCCCCTACCCGAGATCCGCCGGTTTTGACACCGACACTTATGTCAAGAAACTTCAACCTAAAAAGCTCGAACCCAAATCAGAAAAATGCGTCTTCATAGGATACCCTAAAGAAACTATTGGGTAAACCTTCTACCTCAGATCCGAAGGCAAGATCTGTGTTGCCAAGAATGGATCCTTTCTAGAGAAAGAGTTTCTCTCGAAAGAAGTAAGTGGGAGGAAAGTAGAACTTGATGAAGTATTACCTCTTGAACCGGAAAGTGGCGTAACTCAAGAAAACGTTCCTGAGGTGCCTGCACCGATTAGAGAGGAAGTTAATGATGATGATCATGAAACTTCAGATCAAGTTGCTACTGAACTTCGTAGGTCCACAAGGACACGTTCCGCACCAGGGTGGTACGGCAACCCTGTCTTGGAAATCATGTTGTTAGACAATGGTGAACCTTTGAACTATGAAGAAGCGATGGCGGGCCCAGATTCCAACAAATGGCTGGAAGCCATGAAATCCGAGGTAGGATCCATGTATGAAAACGAAGTATGGACTTTGACTGACTTGCCCGATGATCGGCGAGCCATAGAAAATAAATGGATCTTTAAGAAGAAGACAGACGTGGATGGTAATGTAACCATCTATAAAGCTCGGCTTGTCGCTAAGGGTTATCGACAAGTTCAAGGGGTTGACTATGATGAGACTTTCTCACCCGTAGCGAAGCTGAAGTCCGTCCGAATCATGTTAGCAATTGCCGCATTCTATGATTATGAGATATGGAAATGGACGTCAAAACAACATTCCTTGATTGTTTCCTTAAGGAAGAATTGTATATGATGCAGCCGGAAGGTTTTGTCGATCCTAAGAATGCTGACAAGGTGTGCAAGCTCCAACGCTCGATCTATGGGCTGGTGCAAGCATCTCAGAGTTGGAACATTCGTTTTGATGAGATGATCAAAGCGTTTGGGTTTACGCAGACTTATGGAGAAGCCTACATTTACAAGAAAGTGAGTGGGAGCTCTGTAGCATTTCTCATATTGTATGTGGATGACATACTGTTGATGGGAAATGATATAGAATTCTTGGAAAGCATAAAGGCCTACTTGAACAAGTGTTTTTCAATGAAGGATCTTGGAGAAGCTGTTTACATATTAGGCATCAAGATCTATAGAGATAGATCGAGACACCTCATTGGTCTTTCACAGAGTACGTACCTTGACAAGATATTGAAGAAGTTCAATATGGATCAGTCAAAGAAGGGGTTCTTGCATGTATTGCAAGGTACGAGATTGAGCACGGCTCAATGCCCGACCACGGCAGAAGATAGAGAAAAGATGAGTGTCGTCCCCTATGCCTTGGCCATAGGGTCTATCATGTATGCTATGCTGTGTACCAAACCTGATGCAAACCTTGCCGTAAGTTTGGTAGGAAGGTACCAAAGTAATCCCGGCATGGAACACTAGACAGTAGTCAAGAATATCCTGAAGTACCTGAAGAGTACTAAGGATATGTTTCTCGTTTATGGAGGTGACGAAGAGCTCGTCGTAAAGGGTTGCGTCGATGCTAGCTTCGACACAGATCTGGATGACTCTAAGTCACAAACCGGATACGTGTATATTTTGAATGGTGGGGCAGTAAGCTAGTGCAGTTGTAAGCAAAGCGTTGTGGCGGGATCTACATGTGAAGCGGAGTACATGGCAGCCTCGGAGGCAGCACAAGAAGCAATCTGGATGAAGGCGTTCATTACCGACCTAGGAGTCATACCCAATGTGTCGGGCCCGATGACTCTCTTCTGTGACAACACTGGAGCTATTGCCCTTGGCAAGGAGCCCAGGTTTCATAGGAAGACCAGGCATATCAAGCGTGGCTTCAACTCCATTCGTGAAAGTGTTCAAAATGGAGACATAGATATTTGTAAAGTACATACGGACCTGAATGTGGCAGATCCGTTGACTAAACCTCTCCCTAGAGCAAAACATGATCAACACCAGAACTGCATGGGTGTTCGATTCATCACAATGTAACTAGGTTAATTGACTCTAGTGCAAGTGGGAGACTATTGGAAATATGCCCTAGAGGCAATAATAAAATGGTTATTATTATATTTCCTTGTTCATGATAATTGTCTATTATTCATGCTATAATTGTGTTATCCGGAAATCGTAATACATGTGTGAATACATAGACCACGACACATCCCTAGTGAGCCTCTAGTTGACTAGCTCGTTGATCAAAAGATAGTCATGGTTTCTTGACTATGGACATTGGATGTCATTGATAAAGGGATCACATCATTAGGAGAATGATGTGATGGACAAGACCAAATCCTAAGCATAGCTTAAAGATCGTGTAGTTCGTTTGCTATAGCTTTTCCAAATGTCAAGTATCATTTCCTTAGACCATGAGATTGTGCAACTCCCAGATACCGTAGGAGTGCTTTGGGTGTACCAAATGTCACAACGTAACTGGGTGACTATAAAGGTGCACTGCGGGTATCTCCGAAAGTGTCTATTGGGTTGGCACGAATCGAGACTGGGATTTGTCACTCCGTATGACGGAGAGGTATCTCTGGGCCCACTCGGTAATGCATCATCATAATGAGCTCAATGTGACCAAGTGGTTGATCACGGGATCATGCATTACGATACGAGTAAAGTGACTTGCCGGCAATGAGATTGAACGAGGTATTGGGATACCGACGATCGAGTCTCGGGCAAGTAACGTACCGATTGACAAAGGGAATTGTATACGGGATTGATTGAATCCTCGACATCGTGGTTCATCCGGTGAGATCATCGAGGATCATGTGGGAGCCAACATGGGTATCCAGATCCCGCTGTTGGTTATTGACCGGAGAGTTGTCTCGGTCATGTCTGCGTGTCTCCCAAACCCGTAGGGTCTACACACTTAAGGTTCGGTGACGCTAGGGTTGTTGAGATATTAGTATACAGTAACCCGAAAGTTGTTAGGAGTCCCGGATGAGATCCCGGACGTCACGAGGAGTTCCGGAATGGTCCGGAGGTGAAGATTTATATATAGGAAGTCAAGTTTCGGCCATCGGGAAAGTTTCGGGGGTAATCGGTATTGTACCGGGACCACCGGAAGGGTCCCGGGGGTCCACCGGGTGGGGCCACCAATCCCGGAGGGCCCCATGGGCTGAAGTGGGAGGGGAACCAGCCCCTAGTGGGCTGGTGCGCCCCCCTTGGGCCTTCCCATGCGCCTAGGGTTGGAAACCCTAGGGGTGGGGGCGCCCCACTTGGCTTGGGGGGCACTCCACCCCCCTTGGCCGCCGCCCCCTTTGATATTGCATCTCCTAGGGCCGGCGCCCCCCTAGGGGTTCTATATATAGTGGGGGTGAGGGAGGGCAGCCGCACCCTAGCCCCCGGCGCCTCCCTCTCCCTCCCGTGACACCTCTCCCTCTCGCTAAGCTTGGCGAAGCCCTGCCGAGATCATCGTTGCTTCCACCACCACGCCGTCGTGCTGCTAGATCTCCATCAACCTCTCCTTCCCCCTTGCTGGATCAAGTTGGAGGAGACATCTTCCCAACCATACATGTGTTGAACGTGGAGGTGCCGTCCGTTCGGCGCTAGGTCATCGGTGATTTGGATCATGACGAGTACGACTCCATCAACCCTGTTCTCTTGAACGCTTCCGCTCGCGATCTACAAGGGTATGTAGATGCACTCCCCTCTCCCTCATTGCTAGACGACTCCATAGATTGATCTTGGTGATGCGTAGAAAATTTTAAAATTCTGCTACGTTCCCCAACACAATGCTCTATTGAATGATGATCATCACACTTCTATTTATTTACAGCTCAATGATTACAATTCGACACTAGAACAAAGATGGCTCAATATGAATGCCTCCAGCGGTGTACCGGGATATGCAATGACTCAAGAGTGACATGTATGGAAGAATTATGAACGTTGGCTTTACCACAAATACGATGTCAACTACATGATCATGCTGAGCAATATGACAATGATGAATGTGTCATGATAAACTGGATGGTGGAAAGTTGCATGGCAATATATCTTGGAATGGCTATGGAAATGCCATAATAGGTAGGTAAGGTGGCTGTTTTGAGGAAGGTATATGGTGGGTTTATGGTACCGGCGAAAGTTGCACGGTACTAGAGAGGCTAGCAATGGTGGAAGGGTGAGAGTGCATATAATCCATGGACTCAACATTAGTCATAAAGAACTCATATACTTATTGCAAAAATCTAGAAGTTATCAAAGCAAAGTATTACACGCATGCTCCTAGGGGGACAGATTGGTAGGAAAATACCATCGCTCGTCCCCGACCGCCACTCATAAGGAAGACAATCAATAAATAAATCATGCTCCGACTTCATCACATAACGGTTCACCATACGTGCATGCTACGGGAATCACAAACTTCAACACAAGTATTTCTCAAATTCATAACTACTCAACTAGCATGACTCTAATATTAACATCCTCATATCTCAAAACAATCATCAAGTATCAAACTTCTCTTAGTATTCAACACACTCATAAGAGAATTTTATTATTAATCTTGTATACCTAGCATATTAGGATTTTAAGCAAATCACCATGCTATTTAAGACTCTCAAGATAATATAAGTGAAGCATGAGAGTTCATCTATTTCTTCAAAATAAAACTACGACCATTATCGGTGTCAAAACCGGCGGATCTCGGGTAGGGGGTCCCGAACTGTGCGTCTAGGCCGGATGGTAACAGGAGGCAAGGGACACGAAGTTTTACCCAGGTTCGGGCCCTCTCGATGGAGGTAAAACCCTATGTCCTGCTTGATTAATATTGATGATATGGGTAGTACAAGAGTAGATCTACCACGAGATCGGAGAGGCTAAACCCTAGAAGCTAGCCTATGGTATGATTGTTGTTGTGTATGTTGTCCTACGGACTAAAACCCTCCGGTTTATATAGACACCGGAGAGGGTTAGGGTTACACAAAGTCGGTTACAATGGTAGGAGATCTACATATCCGTATCGCCAAGCATGCCTTCCACGCCAAGGAAAGTCCCTTCCGGACACGGGACGAAGTCTTCAATCTTGTATCTTCATAGTCCAAGAGTCCAGCTGAAGGTATAGTCCGGCTATCCAAACACCCCCTAATCCAGGACTCCCTCAGTAGCCCCTGAACCAGGCTTCAATGATGACGAGTCCGGCGTGCAGATTGTCTTCGGCATTGCCAGGCGGGTTCCTCCTCCAAGTACTTCATAGAAGATTTTGAACACGAAGATAGTGTTCGGCTCTGCAAAATAAGTTTTCACATATTGCCATAGAGAGAATAACATTTACACAAATCTAATCTGCTGACGTATTCCGTAGTGTGACACACCATGGCCAAGCCTTTATCCGAGTCGTTTCATTATCCCACCTCAGCGTGTCATGCGAGGCGGTTTCCTTGGCACGTCTTGTTAAAGCAGAGATCTTGTCCCCTTATTCTGAGATTCTCATCAATACGGGCGTGGGTAACCCAACCACGCCATTGATTATGGCGCTTGGAGATAAGCGAGTTTTACTAGGCTGGTGGGGACACGTAGTTGCGTCCACCCATATAAGGGGATAAGGATCCACCTTTTCACCTTTGCCTTCTTCCTTCCTTGCTTATCCATTCTCGCGCACTTTAGCTCCAGCGCCCAAGCCCGCACTCCCCACCTCAACCTTCTCCAGCCATGTCCGGAGCAGGAGGCAAGTGGATGGTCTCCTCCGTCACGGAGGGACACATCAAAAAACTGAGGAAGGCCAGATACTTGTCTAACAACGTCGCATACCGGCTTCCTGAAAAGGGGCAGCTCCTCCCCACCCCAAGGCCCCATGAGAGGGTAGTGTTCCTTCCCCACTTCCTCCGTGGACTGGCCTTTCCGATCCACCCATTCGTCCGGGGGCTCATGTTCTACTATGGCCTGGATTTCCATGATCTGGCCCCGAACTTCATGCTCAACATCTCGGCGTTTATCGTCGTGTGCGAGGCTTTCCTCTCCATCCGCCCCCATTTCGACCTATGGCTCAAGACTTTCAACGTCAAGCCGAAGGTGGTGCGCGGCAACCAGGCGGAGTGCGGAGGCGCCATGGTGGGCAAGATGCCCAACGTCTTATGGCTCGAGGGCTCCTTTGTGGAGACCCTGAAGGGGTGGCAATCGGGGTGGTTTTATATCACCGAGCCGTGCGACCCTGAGTGGGTCGCAGCCCCTGAGTTCCGGTCCGGACCCCCAACGCGGCTCACGTCCTGGAAAGAGACGGGCCTGTCGTGGGGCAACAAAGGAGAGGTGACTGGACTGCAAACATGCATCCAAACCCTGGTGGACAAGCAGCTCAAGCTTGTCAACGTAGTCCAGGTTATGCTCATCCGCCTGATCCTCCCGTGTCAACAACGGGCCTTCAATCTGTGGGAGTTCAACCCGGCGCAACACTGAACTCTGAGCAGGCTCTTCGACACTACGTACGAAGTTGCCTGGAAGGTGCTTTTCAAGGGCGCTGAGGCTCCCGCATCCGCCACTGAGGATCGCGGATTCAGCGCGCAGCGTCACGCTAGCGCGGTAAGTTGTTTGTACCTTTTACAGGGTATTAGTTTTCCATAGTTTAACTCAATGTGGGATCTAAGCTCCCTTACCTTTGACAAAGTTGGAAGGCGAAGTCCGGACAGATCGACTGTCCGGCTCCCTTGCCCGAAGACCCAGCTGATGCCCGCTTGGCGAAGCTGCTGGTTTCGGCACCCTATGTGGTGCCGGAGAAGAAGGCCACAAAGAAGACCACGGGGACTCGAAAGAGTGCCCGACGCCAGGAGGTGTCGGGTTCATCACCCGACGGCTCCGAGGCGCATTCCTCTCGTGAAGACGAGGAGGAAGAAGAAGAGACCTCTCCCCCTCCAGCGGGAGGAGAGAAGAAAAGGAAGGCCGCCCTCTCTGGGGAGGCCGGAGGGTCCAAGAAGGGGAGAACCCTTCCCCGGACTACTCCACCGACGCCGACGACGGCGGAGAAGAGTGGCCGCTCAGGGCCAAGCCCCTGGCGAAATCGTAAGTATCCGGATACCAGAGTAATTCATAGTATTCCTTTATTGCACATCTTTCCCTTATGTCGAATATGATTATGCAGCCCACCCAAAGACCGGCTCGATGCATCATCGAGCGGTTCACTGGACTCGTCGGATGTGAATTCGCTTCCGACGGCTTCCTCCCCCCGCCCTACGGACGACGCCAAAGTGTTGTCTCAACAGGTTCCAAGCCGGGAGGAGGTGGTCCTGGAGGCGCCGCAAGGGGACCTCCCGGACTCCAGGAGTAAAGGGGATAAAACCCCCCAGGGCTCCAAGTCCGGCTCTAGGCCGAACACCGCTCTGGAACCTTCAAAGGTTCTAGAGTTCGGTGGGGGACCTCCTTCCAAGAGGAGCAAGCCCACCGTGCCGGTGACCCCCGTCTAATCGGAGGCAACGGACAATCTGTTGGAGGTGCTCCAAGGCGCCTCCATCGACGAGGAGCACCACACCATTATGAGTGCGGTGGTCCAGAAGGTTCAGTCCGCCAAGAGCGGACTGACTGAAGCTTGTACTAGCCTTTTAACAGGCTTTGAGGTAAGTAAAGAATGTGTAAATAATATTACCGCATAGACAGTAGCCCATGATGCTCGGGAAGAAAAGCCGAATAGAGGATCAAATAAAATTCGCAGGAGTCTAACAAAAAGGAGTCAATATGCGTATGCAGGCTTCTCTGCTTGCGTCTGCCGCACTGACTGCGGAAGTGGACACGCTAAAGCAGAACCTCGAGCTGTCCGAGAAAGAGCTCGGGCGTGCCAAGAAGCAGCTCGAGGACAATGAAGGTAAGAAATACCTTGTTTAAATATATATAAAAAGGCGCAATTGCAAAAAATGACAGGATTATCGTGGCTATTGTAGGGGCCATGTCTGAGGTGGCGACCCATAAGCAAGCGCTGGTCGAGGCCGAGAAGAGGGCGGCCACGGAGTGCACCGAGCGGGAGAAGTACGAGGCCCAGGTTGGCAAGGTGCAGCAAGAGCTCCAGGTTCTCATGAAAAAACATGAGAGTTTGGAGCTTGACTCAAAGGCGCGAGCGTCCGAGCTCGCGGAGGCTATTGAAAATGCCAAGTCTGCCAAGGCCGAATCCCAGAAGACCCTCCAGGAGTTGGATGAGGTGAAGAAGATAGCGGCGGGTAAGGCATTCTTTATGCAAAGCAAACACATAAACGTGAGTTACTTGTTACTTACCCGAATCCGGAGCTCTCCAGGAGCGTTTGCAGATCTTCCCCAAAGTGTGTCCGATGCCGCCGCATTATATCGAGACAAGGAGGGCAGCTCGACAGAGAAGGTCTTCTGGTCTCAGTATGCTGAGGCCGGACACCCCATGCTCCTGAGCGACCAGCTGAAGCAACTGGTCGAGCTCCACAAGGCGGCCGAACAGGCCATGAAGGGCCTCATAGTTCGGATGTGGCCTGGAGAGGCTCTACCTGGGAGCTATTTTGGGCTGGTGCGGCGGCTGGTGGAGGCCTGTCCAAGGCTCGAAGTCATCAAGCACTCCGTCTGCATTGAAGGTGCCCGTAGGGCCCTTGCCCGTGCTAAGGTGCACTAGGGCAAGCTGGATGCTGGGAAGCTTGTGAAGGACGGGCCACCACCGGGGAAAGAGCATCGCAAGCCCGAGAATTATTATAAGGATGTTCTGAAGGGTGCCTGCCTTGTGGCGGATGAATGTTCTAGGGATGTAATTTTTGAGTGAAACTTGCTCGTTTTGTCCTGTGCGCTGAAAACTTGTTCATATGCGCTAAGCAATGCTGTTGGAATTTAAAATATTACCTTCTGTGCGGCTATTTATCAATTCTGAGAGATGGCGAGTCGTCGGCTTCTGCCCCGTGCCGCTAGTGCTGGGGTGTTCGGGGATAAACCTGAGCGCTCTTTTCCCCATGTTTGGGTCCTTTGAGGGAGGCGCTCAGCCCAACGAACAAGGCAATCGGACTATAATGCGTGAACACTCTCACTTAGCCATAGAATTCTATAATTTTAAATTTCGGCGAAGCCCCTGGTATTCGGAAGACCGAGTTCGGGGCGCTATCCACGCCTTGGCCGGACAGAGCCGGCTCCTCGCTCTAAGCGGCATAAGTCTTTAGGGACTCGAGAAACCTCTCGAACAGCGACTAGCTCTCGCTTCATCATGACAGTCAGTTTTAGCTTTCTCCACTGAGGTGCTCGACCCAGCTCAACTGGGGCACAATCGCAGTGGTTCTCCTAGTGCTACCTTAGCCGCTATAGCGGAACATAAGGCACCAAAACATAGGAGCCGGGCAAACCCAACTATTGACCCAAGACATGATTCGGAGCCGATGCATATAATGCTATAAGTTCGGGGTGCCGCACTTGTTAAAGTGTTCGGACTTCTCACACCATATTGACGGGTACTAAAGCCCCTGGCATATTTTGGCCGTACCAAAGTGTACGGGTGCAACATGTCATTAAGGAACATAAAAAAAGAGTAATGCAAAAATAGACAAAAGCTATGCATTGTTTATTAAGAAGGGTTGTGATCAAAGCAGAACGATACAAATAATGCGATAAGCAAAAGGTTGGACTATGTAACATGTCCATTCTAGGGGCATGCTGTGGAATGGTATGCGAAACAGGTATACTGCTCGTGATAGAGACCACCTGGGAGTTCCGTAATGCGGCGTGGCTTGTCTGCTTCCCTGGTTCTTGCATCGTTTGTGCGGCAATTGAATTGCCGAACAGGCCTTCCGAAGAATGGAGTCCTGAAAGTAAGAGAAAATTAAAAAATCGGCAGCCCCTGGTGCGGTTTAAGCCGTGTTTCGGGCGTGCCGTGATGGTGCCCCTCCCCCTGTACCCATGGTATTTCTAGAGCGTAGTTATGTATGCGAAGCACTGGCGTTGCCTTTTTGCGAGGGCTGGGGTTGGGGCCGCATTGCTACGTCTGCTCGGATCGTGCCAGGCGGTCTTGTTGTAGGTTACTCCGGGCGCGCTTGACGGTGTCTGGTCGTTTAATGGCCGGACTGGAGAACTGCCTGGAGAGGCTGCTTTGTACTTCCGCTGCAAGGGCCGCCGTGTGCTCCTCCATTCGGAGGGAGCGTTCGGTGTTTCCATTGACCATAATTACTCCTCGAGGGTTTGGCATTTTGAGCTTAAGGTATGCGTAGTGCGGTACCGCATTGAACTTGGCGAATGCGGTTCGCCCGAGCAGTGCGTGATAGCCACTGCGGAATGGGACTATGTCGAAGATTAACTCCTCGCTTCGGAAATTACCCGGAGATCCGAAGACCACTTCAAGTGTGACTGAGCCTGTATAGTTGGCCTCTACACCTGGAATTACGCCTTTAAAGGTCGTTTTGGTGGGCTTAATCCTCGAGGGATCTATGCCCATTTTCCGCACTGTATCCTGGTAAAGCAGGTTTAGGCTGCTGCCGCCGTCCATAAGGACTCTAGTGAGATGAAATCCGTCAATAATTGGGTCTAGAACCAATGCGGGGAATCCGCCATGACGGATGCTAGTGGGGTGGTCCCTTCGATCAAAGGTGATCGGACAGGAGGACCATGGGTTGAACTTTGGGGCGACTGGCTCTACCGCGTATACGTCCCTTAAAGCGCGCTTCCGCTCCCTCTTGG
This sequence comes from Triticum dicoccoides, assembly GCF_002162155.2. NCBI lineage: Eukaryota > Viridiplantae > Streptophyta > Magnoliopsida > Poales > Poaceae > Triticum > Triticum dicoccoides. The sequence goes on from NC_041392.1 coordinate 675,771,898, forward strand.
GGACGTGGGTTGCGTATATCATGTTCACCGTCCGCACTTGTGGGGGAAAACCCTTCTGTCCACTATTGTTCGGCGGCCGGGGCTCTTCGTCATCATCGCTATGCAGCCCCTTGTCTTTGTTTTCGGCATTTAACTTGCCTGCCTGCTTGAACACCCAACAATCCCTGTTGGTGTGATTGGCCGGCTTTTCGGGGGTGCCATGTATCTGGCACAAGTGGTCGAGTATTCGGTCCAAACTGGACGGGCCCCTAGGATTCCTTTTGAATGGCTTTTTCCGCTGACCGGATTTAGAGCCTCTGAATCCGGCATTAACTGATGTATCCTCAGCATTGTCGCTGTTAATGCGGCGCTTCTGCTTGTTGCGACGCGACCTGCCACTACTGTCACTGGTATCCGAATTACCAGGGTTCTTGGTCATATTGTTGCTACGAGCGAGCCAGCTGTCTTCTCCCGTGCAAAAGCGGGTCATGAGTGTCGTGAGTGCTGCCATAGACTTTGGCTTTTCCTGTCCTAGGTGCCGAGCAAGCCACTCGTCGCGGATATTGGGCTTGAAGGTTGCTAGGGCCTCTGTGTCCGGACAGTCGACTATTTGATTTTTCTTTGTTAGGAACCGTGTCCAGAATTGCCTGGCCGATTCCTCTGGCTGTTGAATTACGTGGCTTAGGTCATCGGCGTCTGGTGGTCACACATAAGTGCCCTGGAAATTGTCGAGGAATGCAGCTTCCAGGTCCTCCCAACAACTAATTGATCCTGCTGGCAAGCTGTTAAGCCAATGCCGAGCTGGTCCTTTAAGCTTGAGTGGGAGGTATTTAATGGTGTGGAGATCATCGCCGCGGGCCATGTGGATATGAAGGAGATAATCCTCGATCCATACCGCAGGATCTGTTGTGCCATCATATGATTCGATGTTTACGGGTTTGAAACCCTCGGGGATTTGATGATCCATTACTTCGTCTGTAAAGCATAGTGGGTGTGCGGCGCCTCTGTACTGGGCTATATCACGATGTAGCTCCAATGAGCTTTGTCTACTGTGTTCGGCCCTACCGGATTTATGTCTGGCGTGACGGTTATTGTCTCGAGTCGTGGGGCGCCCACGTGATCCGTAGATCGATCTTGTTTGCCTTGCCTTGTCCTCCAACATATCTCGCAGGTCTGGCGCATTTTCCCGTGCCTTGGTACGGGGTGCGGCTTGAGTGGAGGACCGAGAGGCCTCTCTGTCGCGGCCACGAGGTGGCCGGTCGGCCGTATCAAGTGCTTCCTCCTCTAATCGGGGTAGCAACCTGCGCTTTGGGTAGCTCTTGGAGGGGCGTTCGAGTTTATGCTCTTCGGCCGCAAGGACTTCAGTCCAGCTGTCGACTAGCAAATCTTGATCAGCTCTAAGATGTTGCTGTTTTTTCTTGAGGCTTCTTTCCGTGGCCATAAGCCTGCGTTGAAAACGCTCTTGCTCGACGGGATCCTCTAGCACGACGAATTCGTCGTCGTCGAGGCTTGCCTCATCTTCGGAGGGAGGCATATGATTATCGTCCTCGACCTCTCTGTCTGCTGCTCTCTCATGAGGGCTGGTTTCTCCATCCTCCTGTGCTGAATCTTGCTGGAGGGGGTTTTCTTCGGCACTCTCCGGAGTAATTATTATCTCCCGTGCTGGAATCGCCGTATTTGTTTTGGCGGGATTTTGAGCGGCGCCGCTGACGCCGGCGCTTAGGCTATTTCTTGGAGGGGTCATCCTCCGTTGTTCCATCGCCATCTCCTTCTTTTGGGGTGTCCACCATGTATATGGCATATGACGAGGTGGCTTTCCAGGGCCCGATAGGCGCTGGTTCTTCATCGTCTCCTACATCGGCGTCCATACCGTCGATGTCTTCGGAGTCGAAGTCGAGCATGTCGGTTAAATCATCGACAGTGGCTACAAAGTGGGTGGTGGGTGGGCTTTGAATTTCTTCATCGTCCGTATCCCAACCTTGCTGACCATAGTCCGGCCAGGGCTCTCCTGATAAAGAGAGAGACTTTAGTGTCTTCAAAATATCGCCGAAAGGCGAGTGCTGAAAGATGTCCGCGGCAATAAACTCCATGATCGGCGCCCAATCAGATTCGATTGGCAGGGGCGCGGAGGGTTCGGAGTCCGGAGAGGAGTCCGGCTCCTTGGAGTCACGAGTCTCGCGGAGTGCGGGGCTGGTGTTCGGCTCGATCGCCGTTGGGATCGCAGCCCCCGAGGCGGCGTCCAACCACCCATCCTCGATCGGCGCAGTTGGCTCCGAATTAAGGGTCGAAGCCGATGCGGGTGCGGCCTCTAGGGCACTGTTCGGCGGCAGAGCTAGATCATGCTCGTCGTGATAGTGCGCGCGCTCGGCAGTGGCTCGAATCCGTCGAAGATCAAGTCCCCGCGGATGTCAGCCGTGTAGTTTAAACTTCCAAATCTGACCTGACGGCCAGGGGCGTAGCTTTCGATCTGCTCCAGATGGCCAAGTGAATTGGCCCGCAGTGCGAAGCCGCCGAAGACGAAGATCTGTCCGGGGAGGAAGGTCTCACCCTGGACTGCATCGCTATTGATGATCGTAGGAGCCATCAAGCCTAACGGCGACGACATAGAGGAACTCTCAATGAAAGCACCAACGTCGGTGTCAAAACCGGCGGATCTCGGGTAGGGGGTCCCGAACTATGCGTCTAGGCCGGATGGTAACAGGTGGCAAGGGACACGAAGTTTTACCCAGGTTCAGGCCCTCTCGATGGAGGTAAAACCCTACGTCCTGCTTGATTAATATTGATGATATGGGTAGTACAAGAGTAGATCTACCACGAGATCGGAGAGGCTAAACCCTAGAAGCTAGCCTATGGTATGATTGTTGTTGTGTATATGTTCTCCTACGGACTAAAACCCTCTAGTTTATATAGACACCGGAGAGGGTTAGGGTTACACAAAGTCGGTTACAATGGTAGGAGATCTACATATCCGTATCGCCAAGCTTGCCTTCCACGCCAAGGAAAGTCCCTTCCGGACACGGGACGAAGTCTTCAATCTTGTATCTTCATAGTCCAAGAGTCCGGCTGAAGGTATAGTCTGGCTATCCGAACACCCCCTAATCCAGGACTCCCTCAACCATGCTCCAAAAGATATAAGTGAAGCATTAGAGCAAATGACAAACTACTCCGAAAGATATAAGTGAAGATCAATGAGTAGTCGAATAATTATGCAACTATGTGAAGACTCTCTAACATTTAATAATTTCAGATCTTGATACTTTATTCAAACAGCAATCAAAGCTAAAGAAAATGACATATAAGAATAGCAAACATCATGTGAAGAAGCAAAAACTTAGGATCAACCGATACTAACCGATAGTTGTTGAAGAAGAAAGGTGGGGTGCCAACCGGGGCATCCCCAAGCTTAGACGCTTGAGACTTCTCGAAATATTATCTTGGGGTGCCTTGGGCATCCCCAAGCTTGAGCTTTTGTGTCTCCTTAATTCCTCTCATATCACGGTCTCCCCAAATCTCAAAAGCTTTATCCACACAAAACTCATCAAGGACTCGTGAGATAAGTTAGCATAAACCATTGCAAAAACCTTATCATACTCTATGTCACATCCCTAGTTCTGGTATGGTCCTAGGCTTGCTTTGTGCATCATGTTTAAATTTCAAATGAAATTGAAATGGGGATATTTCAAACCCTAGCACCAAAGCAAATTAAAATAGGTTCAACTTTAAAATGGATTTTCAATGAACCCAAAATGCTATTCAAAAATGTTCATGCTCTTTGGGATAATGTTGGAAACAACAACCAGAGGTGATGCACATTTTTGCTACACATCTTGGATTTTTGAATCAATGCATAAATATTTGATTTGGAGCTATTTAAATTATATAAATATTTTAATGGCTCCAAAAATGTTGGGAATTGGTGAGGGCCTCTAGAATATTATATCTAGATGCCATAATTATTTTCAGCATTTATGGAAATGTTCTAACATTTCTTTTGGATACAAAACAAATGTCAGAAATAGAAAAAGAAAATAGGAAATAAGAAAAACACCTACCCAGGCCACTTACCTGGCGGCCCACTGGCCGGCCCAGCCTACCTGGCGGCTTGCCAGTCATCTTCAACCTCTGCCAGTAGGCAGAGGGAGAGACCTCGCACGCGGCCAAGCGCGCCACCTCCTGCTTCGCGCTGGCTATCCTCCCCCGAGTCACCTGCACGCCCAGGAGATGAGGATGACCCCCTCTCACTTTCCCCTCCTTCCTCTGCCTCATCCCCTTCCTCTGTCCCCTCTTCCTCGCGCCGCCGAGCACACCCGAGACCGCCGCTCGCCGTAGACATGGCCACCGGCCACCCCACTACCTGCCGATGAGACCTCGAGCTCCGCGTTGTCGTCTTCTTCATCCACGCCAAGCCAAGCAACCGGGGAAGCACCACAACATCGTCCCCGACGTCTTCTTCAACCTCGGTGCCCGAAGATCCTCGGCGTTGATTCGCTGCCCACCGGTCGTCCCCGCGCCCGCCGACCCCTCCGGTAGCCTCTCTGTGAGCTTCCGCGTCAAACCCGTCTCCTCCCTCTCTCATTTATGCTCGCTAGCTCCGGTCCCCACCATGTCGTGAGCTCACCGCCGGCGTCCTCTTCGCCGCCGGCGCTTTAGTTCGCGGTAGTCGCACCCGAGCGCATGGTCGTGCTCCTGGTTACGCCAGGAAGCCGTAGACAACCCCAGTCGGGCTCCTCGTGCTCCGTAGCCCCGTGCCTGTGCACCACCGAACTCCGGCCGCCGCCTCCATGGTCGTGGCCGTCGTTTCCTGCGACCCCGCGGCCTCCCGAGCAGCCAGCTAGACGCGGGCGTGTGCGGGCTATCTTCTGGTGGCCTTCGCGCGTCCACCCGCCGCCTGTAGCGCATTCCGGCGAAGCACCACCACGCGGTTTGGTCGTCACCGGCCGAACTCCGGCGAGGCTGATGTGGCAGCTTAATTAGCACTAATTCCACAGCCTAATCCTCCCCCTGAGACTGACAGTGGGCCCCAGAGCCAAGTCAAACCCTGGTCAGTGCGGGTTTGACCCGGGGTTAACCCCAGTGTCACTGACGTGTGGCCCCCACATGTCAGGTTTGACCTGGTCAGACCTGCTAACGCCTCTGTGATGTCACGCTGACACAGTAATTGTTTTTCTGGATTTTAAATAATTCAGAGAATTTCAGAAAATAGTTAAAACTTCTAAAAATCATAGAAATTAAACCGTAGCTCAGAATGAACTAAATTATATATGAAAAATCATCAGAAAAATGCAAGAAATCCATTTATGCTAGTTTCATGCATGAAAAACCAACTTATACTTGCTGTATAAGTGAAAATGTAATAATGGCATGTTATATACTTAAATTGGGGTTTGCATATGAACCCTTGGTTCATATGGACTTCAACCAAATTGATGCTAGATGCATTAGGGCAAACCATAGCATCTTTGAAATGTCATCTTCATGCATCATATTGTTGCATATGGTTGTTTATTGATTGCCGGCACCGTCCCCTCTTGATAGGTTCTACTCCGGAAGGTGTCCCGAGTACCTGTCTGAGGAGCAGTGTTTCTTCGTGGATCTATCAGGCAAGCAAACCCCCTTGAGCATCTCGATAAATCCCACTCTCTCGCTCCTGCTCCTTATACTGCATTAGGACAACAACGATTCAAACTGCTACTTTCTGCTGCGGTAGTTGAACCCATTCCTCTGCATGACCTGTCATTGCCACAGTAAATAGTTGAAACCCACTAGCATGAGTAGGAGTTGCTTGAGCCTTGATGTGCCTGCTCATCCATGCTTGTTTTCTTTATGCCAGCTATGCTTAGAGTTGTGTCAGGTCTGATTCATCGGGAATGAATCGGAGTGGTGAACATGTCCTACCGGTAAAGGCTAAGTGTGTGAACACGTTTTGGTAAAGGTAGCGATGAGAGGCCATGTAGGAGTTCATGGTGGGTTGTCTCATTTGAGCCGTCCCTAAGCACTGAGTTCTGTGTATGTTATCCAAGTCCAGTTACTACCACACATTGGGTTCCGGTTATCCGGCCCCTCTCGGCTTATTAATCCACTTGATCTCTGTCCAGGAGTTGCAACTAGTTTCTGGCGTTTGTAGGTAGTGCTACTTGTCTACCAGGTGGTGTCCGACGGGACGGGCTTGGGACAGACTAGGCACCGTGGCACGGTGTACCAAGTGGCACCCGGATGGTGGGCTTGGGAACCATGCACACATTGTTTGGGGCCGTGAGCGACACCCTGGCCGGATCTCCTTGCGGATGGAACCCGAATAGGCGATAAACCTGGACGAGAGACTTGTGTGGTTAGTCAGGTCGTGGCCGACACCCTCGCCCGGCTTCCGCTTGAAGGTTGCCGAGGTACATGACGTGTACAGGGCTATAAGTGGCGAGAGCGTGTGTGAAGAAGTACACCCCTGCAGGGTCAATATTATCTATTCGAATAGCCGTTTCCTCGGATATGGAAACTTGGAGGACTTATGTAGTACATAGACAACTTGAAGTGGATACTTTAAAATCCGCAAGATAAGCGTGAGTGCTATGGATGGCCTTCTCGTATGAAGACGGGAACGGATCCATAGTGGAGTATTGATATGGTGAACATGTGGAGTCGTGTGCGTCTTCTCACCTCAAAGAAGTTTCTGATACTCATAGTATAGATTAGCCACTGAGTCAAAGCTGGCTTGCTGCTGTTAAAACTCCACCACCCCCTTTGTTGATAATGTTGCATATGTAGATAGTTCTAATGTAAGACTTGTTGAGTACCTTTGTACTCACGTTTGCTTATTTATGTTTTGCAGTTGGTTACGCTAGTGACTTCGACGAGTAGCTTGTATCCCATCTACGATCTTGTACCCTTGGGAGGGTCGTGTTTAGTCAGGCTTATTAGTCTTTTCCTTTTGTAGTTGTCTGTACTCAGACATGTAATGCTTCCGTTGCTTGTATGCTCTGAATGATGGGTCATGAGACCCCTGTTTGTATTGAACGCTAAGTGGCTCTTCTGGGCCTTTATCTATATGAGTTTGAGTTATGTTGTGATGCCATGTTGTACATCACATACCTGCATGTTATGCGTACGTGTAACGTGTATTGCTATGTGTGGGATCCGTCAACCTAGTTGTTTACCTTTGGTAGCCTCTCTTATGGGGAAATGTAGTCTTGTGCTTCCATGTGCCATAGTAGTCCGCTACATCCCGGTTCACCGGAGTCCTGCTAGCCCAGCACTACTGCTCCGGAACACTTGACTGGTCGGCATGTGATTCACTTCGTTCCTGTGTCTGTCCATTCGGGGAAATGTCATGCAGTAACATCAGGAGTCCTGCCTAGCCTGCTATAGCCCGGGTTCCCGGAGTCCTGTTAGCCCAGTGCTACAGCCCGGATTCATACGCTGTTGACCGACATGCTCGAGGTTGATTCATGTATGCCTGCCCCTGTAAGTTAGTGCTACTTTGGGTTCACGACTAGTCATGTCGGCCCGGGTTCTCTGTCATATGGATGCTAGCGACACTAACATATACGTGAGCCAAAAGGCGCAAACGGTCCCGGGACAGGTAAGGTGGCACCCGTGGGAATACCGTGCGTGAGGTCGCAAAGTGATATGAAGTGTTACATGCTACATCGGTGTGACATAGGATCGGGGTCCCGACACTCTACTGTAGCAAATCACTAAAATTATTATTCAACATTGCATACTAAATGCCTCTGCATATTTAATAGTCCTATCCTTAAATAGAATCATTAAAGAAGCAAACATATGCAAACAATGCAAACATAACAGCAATCTGCCTAAACAGGATAGTCTGTAAAGAATGCTGCAACATCCATACTTACCTAACTCCAAAAATTATGAAATAAAATTCCCACTGTAGTAAATTTATCAAAGCTTAATATGCAAAAGGTTTCAACATTTTATCACATTCTGACTTTTCTAGGGAATTATTGCAACAGCGGTAAACTTTCTGTTTTCAAACAGCAACATGTATACTTGTAACATAGGCATAGTAAAGGCTATCAATGCCACTTTTATTGGAATGAAAGATGCAAAACATTGTTCTAAATAACAGCAAGAAAATCCTAACAAAATAAATTGATGCTCCAAGCAAAACACATATCATGTGGCGAATAAAAATATAGCTCCAAGTAAAGTTACCGATGAACGAAGACGAAAGAGGGGATGCCTTCCGGGGCATCCCCAAGCTTATGCTCTTGGCTATCCTTGAATATTACCTTGGGGTGCCTTGGGCATCACCAAGCTTAGGCTCTTACCACTCCTTGTTCCATAGTCCATCGAATCCTTACCCAAAACTTGAAAACTTCACAACACAAAACTTAAAGTAGAAAACTCGTAAGCTCCGTTAGTATAAGAAAATAAATCACCACTTCAAGGTACTGTAATGAAATCATTCTTTATTTATATTGGTGTTAAACCTACTGTATTCCAACTTCTCTATGGTTTATAAACTATTTTACTAGCCATAGATTCATCAAAATAAGCAAACAACACACGAAAAACAGAATCTGTCAAAAACAGAACAGTCTGTAGTAATCTGGATCGAACGTATACTTCTGGAACTCATAAAATTCTCAAATAAATTGCTGGACCTGAGGAATTTATCTATTAATCATCTGCAAAAATAATTAACTAAATATCAGTCTCCAAATAAAAATGGCAGCAATTCTCGTGAGCGCTAAAGTTTCTGTTTTTGACAGCATGATCAACAAGACTTTCCCCAAGTCTTCCCAAAGGTTCTACTTGGCACAAACACTAATTAAAACAATAAAACCACATATAAACAGAGGCTAGATGAATTATTTATTACTAAACAAGAACAAAAAGCAAGTAATTAAAATAAAATTGGGTTGCCTCCCAACAAGTGTTATCGTTTAATGCCCCTAGCTAGGCACGATGATTTCATGCTCACATAAAGGATAAGAATTGAAATATAGAGAGAGCATCATGAAGAATATGACTAGCACATTTAAGTCTAACCCACTTCCTATGAATTTGGATTTTGTGAGCAAACAACTTGTGGAAACAAGGATCAACTTGCATAGGAAGGTAAAACAAGCATAACTTCAAAATTTTGAACACATAGAGAGGAAACTTGATATTATTGCAATTCCTACAAGCATATATTCCTCCCTCATAATAATTTTCAGTAGCATCATGAATGAATTCAACAATATAACCAGCACCTAAAGCATTCTTTTCATGATCTACAAGCATGCAAAATTTACTACTCTCCACATAAGCAAAATTCTTCTCATCAATAGTAGTGGGAGCAAACTCAACGAAATAACTATCATGGGATTGAAAATTGAAATCAAGATGACAAGTTTCATTGTTATCATTATTATTTAAAGCATACATGTCATCACAATAATCATCATAGATAGGAGGCATGCTTTCATCATAATAAATTTGCTCATCAAAACTTGGGGGACAAAAAATATCATCTTCATCATACATAGCTTCCCCAAGCTTGTGGCTTTGCATATCATTAGCATCATGGATATTCAAGGAATTCATACTAACAACATTGCAATCATGCTCATCATTCAAAGATTTAGTGCCAAACATTTTGTAGATTTCTTCTTCTATCACTTGAGCACAATTATCCTTTCTATCATACTCACGAAAGATATTAAAAAGGTGAAGCGTATGAGACAAACTCAATTCCATTTTTTGTAATTTTATTTTATAAACTAAACTAGTGATAAAATAAGAAACTAAAAGACTCGACTGCAAGATCTAAAGATATACCTTCAAGCGCTAACCTCCCAGGCAACGGCGCCAGAAAAGAGCTTGATGTCTACTACACAACCTTCTTCTTGTAGACGTTGTTGGGCCTCCAAGTGCAGAGGTTTGTAGGACAATAGCAAATTTCCCTCAAGTGGATGACCTAAGGTTTATCAATCCGTAGGAGGCGTAGGATGAAGATGGTCTCTCTCAAGCAACCCTGCAACCAAATAACAAAGAGTCTCTTGTGTCCCCAACTGTAACGCCCCGAGACTGATGTGCCAGGTGTCCTCCGTTTATTCGCTGTTGTTGCCATGTCTTTTGCTTGCGTGTTGCATTTCATCATGTCATCATGTCCATTGCATCATCATGTTTTCAAAACTTGCATCCGCCCCGGTCTCCTCGTCCTCTCCGTTGTTCGTTCTGAGCCCAACCACACTTGCACGCGCCCGCGGCATGTCTGAAATAGTATTTTATAAGTGGCCGGAAAATATTCTCGGAATGGGATGAGAGTTGGAGTGCGGTCTTATTATAGTGTAGGTAGGCCACCTGCCAAGTTTCATCGCATTCGGAGTTCGTTTGATGCCCCAACGGATAAATATAGCAGCAATAGTAGCCGGTTTAACGTCGGACGTTTTCGGTCTCCGGAAACAGTCGTCGGGCCTCTCCTCCTCTCTCTTCTCAGCCCTTTGCCTTCTACACTACCTCTCACCGCCAGGCCCGACCTAACCTCTCTCGTCAGCCTGCGGACCTCCTCCCGCACGCGTCCGAAATCTGTCCCGGACCCGACCCGGACTTTCGTCACCGTTGGATCCGGATCATCCCCAAACATCTACAAAACATCTCCGTCTTCGTAATTGGACTCACTAACCTATTTATTCTCGACCGTTCGATTTTGATCGGAGGATCCGTTTTTCCCTAAGCTATCCAACCTACCTATATAACCAACCTAACCCTAGACCTAGGCCGTCTCATCCATCCATTACATCCCGCAGCCGCCGCCACCCACATTCCCTTATTCCTCGGGAGCTTGTCCCATCGCCGCTAGTCCCCTTCTTCCTTGGGATTCTCCCAGATCCCCTCCTCACCAATAGCCACGCTCTTCTCCTTCCCTCGTTTTCAGCATCGGACCAACCTGAGCCCGCACCCGATCCAGATCCTCTCCCACCTCCGACCTGATTTTGCGCCGCCGACCAACCACAGCTTCCACCTTCTCCTCGTTTTCCCTTCCTGTCCAACCACCAATCCTGTAGGAGCTCGAGCTCCTCTGCCCCTCGCCCCTCTCCTACAGCCGCGAGCGCCCGAGCCCCCATCGTCAAACGCCACCGTGGAGAGCCGCAGGAGCCTGGCTGGACCAAGCCGCACCTCCTCTGCTTCCTTTCGTGATCTCTTTCTTCTTCTTCTTCCTGCTGGAGCTCCTCCTCCTGAGCGCCTCGGCCAGAGAACCATCACCCATCGACGGCTTCGCCAGAGCAGCGCCGCTGCAATCATGCCAGGGCCCTCGCCGCCTCCCCTTACTTCTCCTTCCTCCCTCTGTTATCCTCCCCTCACACAGTTCTGTCCCTCTCTCTGAACCTTCACAGGACAGGAGCCATGGCGCGCCGACAGGAGCAGCGCCCGCTTGGACCGTCTGCGTTGACCCCCTGCGTCCACTCCAGCCCTGTCATCCCGTCGAAGTCCCCTGCCTCGCCGGACCCCGCTGCTGCCTTCCCGACCAGCGCCGCTGCTGCTCTGCTTCCGACGAGCAGATGACCGCGCCCGTTTCAGTGCCTCACCTTGATCTGCAGTGGCCCAGCGCCACGCCCGTCGACCCCCAGATCCACCGAGCAGCGCCAGATCGAGCAAGGCCCAGCGCGCACCCTGCCGCCTCTCTCGACATCGACCTGGGCCTCAGCCCTTGGTGATCCAACACCCGATTCCCCTTGTGCACTCTTGGGCTAGCCGGTTTCGGCCCAATCTTGTTTTTTTCCTGTCTAGCGATTTTAGTATTTATCTTAAGACTGTTGTTTTACAAAAAAGTCCCTAGACAACATGTATATAATAACTCACAAACCGTGCATCGGATTAAAACAAACTTAATATGGAAGTTGCTTAGAATTTTGTCTAGTTTCATAATATGTCTTTTTCATCCATGTTTAAATTGCTTAAAATGTTGTTTGCTTAAGTTTGCATAAATGCCATGTTAAAATGATTTATTTCATAACTAAATAACCGTAGCTTCAAATTTAATAAACTTTATATGTAAATGGGGTAGAAAAATGTCTAGTTTAACATGGTGTACTTGATTTGCATGTTTAACAAATATAAAATATGGATTAGGGCAGAACAGCACCAAACTTAATATATGCATATGGGGTTTTATCGGATTCGTTATTTGTTATGTCCGGCCCCATTTAAATTGTTTAGATGGTGTAGTTTTGCTACGCTTCACCTCTTACCATGTTTAACAACATTTAATATTGTTGGGTACATAAACGAGAGAGAATTAAATAAGTCATGTGGTGTTTTCTTCAATATGCAACTCGTTGCATATTGAGCTCCACTTAATTTGTAGGATTGCTTGGGCACTTTGCCATGCCATGCTTCATTAAACCGGACATGCATCATACTTGGTTGTGCATCGTGCCATGCTTATGTGATGGTTGTTTACTATGTTGTTTGCTTCTTTCCGGTGTTGCTTCTTCGGGTTGGTTCCGATAACATCGTGTTGTGAGGATTCGTTCGACTATGTCCGTTTGTCTTCTTCATGGACTCGTTCTTCTTCCTTGCGGGATTTCAGGCAAGATGATCATACCCTCGAAATCATTTCTATCTTTGCTTGCTTAGTTGCTCGCTCTTTTGCTATGTCTATGCTATGATACCTACCACTTGCTTATCATGCCTCCTATATTGTTGAACCAAGCCTCTAACCCACCTTGTCCTAGCAAACCGTTGTTTGGCTATGTTACCGCTTTGCTCAGCCCCTCTTATAGCGTTGTTAGTTGCAGGTGAAGATTGAAGTTTGTTCCTTGTTGGAACTTGGAGATGTTGTTCCTTGTTGGAACATGTTTACTTGTTGGGATATCACAATATATCTTATTTAATTAATGCATTTATATACTTGGTAAAGGTTGGAAGGCTCGGCCTTATGCCTGGTGTTTTGTTCCACTCTTGCCGCCCTAGTTTCCGTCATATCGGTGTTATGTTCCCGGACTTTGCGTTCCTTACGCGGTTGGGTAATAATGGGAACCCCTTGACAGTTCGCCTTGAATAAAACTCCTCCAGCAATGCCCAACCTTGGTTTTACCATTTGCCACCTAGCCTTTTCTTTCCCTTGGGTTCTGCAGACTCAAGGGTCATCATTATTTTAACCCCCCCCTCCCCGGGCCAGTGCTCCTCTGAGTGTTGGTCCAACCTGTCAGCTGCCGGTGGCCACCAGGGGCAACTCTGGGCTGGCCTACCCGTACCTAAGACAATCTGAGTGTGCCCTGAGAAAGAGATATGTGCAGCTCCTATCGGGATTTGTCGGCACATTCGGGCGGTGTTGCTGGTTTAGTTTTACCTTGTCGAAATGTCTTGTAACCGGGATTCCGAGTCTGATCGGGTCTTCTCGCTAGAAGGAATATCCTTCGTTGACCGTGAGAGCATGTGATGGGCTAAGTTGGACACCCCTGCAGGGACTTGAACTTTCGAAAGTTGTGCCCGCGGTTATGGGCAGATGGGAATTTGTTAATGTCCGGTTGTAGAAAACCTGAAGTTGACCTTAATTAAAATACATCAACCGCGTGTGTAACCATGATGGTCTCTTTCCGGCGGAGTCCGGGAAGTGAACACGGTGTTGGAGTTATGCTTGACGTAGGTTGTTCTAGGATCACTTCTTGATCATAGTTTCTCGATCGTGCTTTGCGTTCTCTTCTCTCTCTCATTTGCGTATGTTAGCCACCATATATGCTAGTCGCTTGCTGCAGCTCCACCTCATACTTTTACCCTACCTATAAGCTTAAATAGTCTTGATCGCGAGGGTGCGAGATTGCTGAGTCCCCGTGACTCACAGATACTTCCAAAACCAGCTTGCAGGTGCCGTTGAACCGTGTAGATGACTCAATGAAGCTCAAGGAGGAGCTCAATGAAGATCTTGTCCTTTGTGTTGTTTCGTTCTAGTTGATCAGTAGTGGGGCCCAGTTGGGGTCGATCGGGGACCTTGTCACTTTTGGGGTTCTTCTTTTATTTTGGCTCCGTAGTCGGGCCCTGATTGTACTTGGATGATGTAATGCTTTATTCATGTAATTGTGTGAAGTGGCGATTGTAAGCCAACTATGTATCTTTCCCCTTATTGTATTACATGGGTTGTTTGCGAAGATTACCTCACTTGCGACATTGCTTTCAATGCGGTTATGCCTCTAAGTCGTGCTTCGACACGTGGGAGATATAGCCGCATCGAGGGCGTTACACCAACACACCCAATACAATGGTAAATTGTATAGGTGCACTAGTTCGGTGAAGAGATGGTGATACAAGTGGTATATGGATGGTAGATAATAGTTTTTGTAATCTGAAATAATAAAAACAGCAAGGTAACAAGTGATAAAAGTGAACGTAAATGGTATTGCAATGTGTGGAAACAAGGCCTAGGGTTCATACTTTCGCTAGTGTAAGTTCCCTCAACAATAATATCATAATTGGATCACATAACTATCCCTCAACATGCAACAAAGAGTCACTCCAAAGTCACTAATAGCGGAGAACGAATGAAGAGATTATGGTAGGGTACGAAACCACCTCAAAGTTATTCTTTCCAATCAATCCGTTGGGCTATTCCTATAAGTGTCACAAATAGCCCTAGAGTTCGTACAAGAATAACACCTTAAGACACAAATCAACCAAAACCCTAATGTCACCTAGATACTCCAATGTCACCTCAAGTATCCGTGGGTATGATTATACGATATGCATCACACAATCTCAGATTCATCTATTCAACCAACACAAAGGACCTCAAAGAGTGCCCCAAAGTTCTACCGGAGAATCACGACGAAAACGTGTGCCAACCCCTATGCATAGGTTCCCAATGTCACGAAACCCGTGAGTTGATCACCAAGACATACATCAAGTGGCACGTGGTATCCCATTGTCACCACAAATATCCACGGCAAGACATACATCAAGTGTTCTCAAGTCTTTAAAGACTTAATCCGATAAGATTACTTCAAAGGGGAAACTCGATTCATTACAGGAGAGAAGAGGGGGAGGAGAAACATAAGATCCAACTATAATAGCAAAGCTCGCGATACATCAAGACCGTATCATCTCAAGAACACGAGAGAGAGAGAGAGAGATCAAACACATAGCTACTGGTACATACCCTCAGCCCCGAGGGAGAACTACTCCCTCCTCGTCATGGAGAGCACCGGGATGATGAAGATGGCCACCGGAGAAGGATTACCCCCTCCGGCAGGGTGCCAGAACGGGTCTAGATTGGTTTTCGGTGGCTACGCAGGCTTCTGGCGGCGGAACTCCCGATCTATGTTGCGTTCTGGAAGTTTTAGGGTACGTGGAGATATATAGGCATAAGAAGCACGTCAGGGGAGCCACGGGGGCCCCACGAGGCAGGGGGCGCGCCCTAGGGGGGTGGGCGCGCCCCCACCCTCGTGGGCAGCTCCCGTATCTTCTAACGTGGGGTCCAAGTCCATCAGGCGTGTTTCCTTCCAAAAATAACTTCTCCAGTTGATTTCGACTCCGTCTGATATTCCTTTTCTTCAAAACACTGAAATAGGCATAAAACAGAAAATCTGGGTTGGGCCTCCTGTTAATAGGTTAGTTCAAAAAATAATATAAAAGTGGAAAATAAAGCCCAATATAGTCCAAAACAGTAGATAATATAGCATGGAGCAATCAAAAATTATAGATACGTTGGAGACGTATCACGCGCTCATCGAGTTCATCCGTGAGAACCGGGACATCTTTGCATGGAAACCTTCAGACATGCCGGGTCTCCCGAGGGAACTCACTGAGCACACTCTTAATATTGATCCAAAATTCAAACCTGTCAGACAGTTTCTCCGACGGTTCAATGAAGAAAGGCGCAAGGCCATTGGAGAAGAGGTGGCCCCGCTCTTGGCGGCTGGGTTCATTGTAGAGGTCTTTCACCCAGAGTGGTTAGCTAACCCGATGCTTGTACTCAAAAAGAATGGCACCTGGCGTATCTGCGTAGATTACACCGATCTGAACAAGGCTTGTTTGGCTGATCCTTTTGCTCTCCCCCATATTTGTCAGATCATTGATGCTACGGCGGGTTGCGCACGTTTGAGTTTCTTGGATGCTTATTCCGGTTATCATCAGATCAAGATGGCGGTCAAGGATCAGGAGAAGACAGCTTTTATTACTCCTTTTGGAGCTTTCTGCTATGTGTCTATGCCTTTTGGGCTTAAGAGTGCCCAGGCGACTTACCAATGGTGTGTGCAGAATTGTCTTCATGATCAAATCGGGCGTAATGTTCATGCTTATGTGGATGATATAGTGGTAAAATCCAGGAAAGAGGAAACCTTGGTCACAGATCTGAAAGAGACTTTCGATAATCTCCGGGTCTACAAAATGATGCTTAACCCGGCCAAGTGTGTTTTTGGAGTCCCAGCCGGCAAGCTCTTGGGTTTTTTGGTGTCTAACCGAGGTATTGAGGCTAACCCAAAGAAAATCAAAGCAATTACATCCCTGGCCAGACCAACATGCATCAATGACATTCAACGAACGACAGGCCGTGTTGCTGCTTTGAGCCGGTTCATAAGCCGGTTAGGGGAGAAGGCAATGCCTCTCTATCAGATGATGAAGAAAACAGATGATTTTGTTTGGAGCAATACTGCGAACTCTGCTTTTGAAGATCTGAAGACACAGCTTGCTGAGCCACCGGTCCTGGCTGCTCCAATTGAGAAAGAGCCGCTGCTGTTATACGTGGTCGCCAACTCACGAGCTGTTAGTGTGTCTATTGTGGTGGAGCGCAAGGAGGCTAGCAAGGAGCATCCGGTTCAACGGCTGGTTTATTACGTCAGTGAGGTGCTAATTGAATCCAAGCAACGATATCCACATTGGCAGAAGCTCGTATATGGGGTGTTCATGGCAAGCCGGAAGCTTAAGCATTATTTTCAAGGACATCCAATCACCGTGGTTAGCTCTGCTCCTTTGGGAGACATCATTCAAAATAGAGAAGCCACTGGGCGAGTCGCCAAGTGGGCAATTGAGCTTGGGTCTCATGGGTTGAAGTATGAGCCACGTACTGCGATCAAATCTCAAGCACTGGTTGACTTCATCAATGACTGGACAGAGATGCAGATGCCAGAAGAGAAACTAGACAACACGTATTGGACTATTCATTTTGATGGGTCCAGACAGTTGGAAGGCTCAGGGGCTGGAGTTGTGTTAACCTCTCCGCGAGGTGACAAATTTTCTTATGTGTTACGGTTGCTGTTTCCTTGCACTAACAACGCAGCAGAGTATGAAGCCTTGCTCCATGGTCTTCGAATGGCAAAAGAGATGAGTTTGAGTCGGGTCAGATGTCTTGGCGACTCAGATCTAGTGGCTCAACAGGTATCAGGCAAGTGGGATTCCAAGGACCCTCTCATGGCGGCTTATCGCCAGGAGGTTGATGCCGTTGCAGGGCATTTTAAAGGTTATCAGGTGGAGCACATTGACCGTCGAAAGAACGAAGCGGCTGATGCCTTAAGCCGGTTGGGGTCTCAGCGTAAGCCGGTACCACCTAACACCTTTTTGGATGTTTTGCATAACCCCTCTGTCAAGTTGCCCACAGAAGAAGATTTAGCTGTTCCTGACCCGGAGGCGCAGTTGGTGGCGGCTCTTCATGTCATCCCAGATTGGACAGTACCATTGTTGGCTTACATGACCCGGGGAGAGTTGCCAGCGGATGAGACACTGGCTCGACAGATAACCCGGTGGTCTAAGTCAATGACGATTTCGGATGGAGAGTTATACCATCGCAGTGTTTCTGGAGCGTTTTAGCGGTGTGTTTCCCCCGAAGAAGGTCAAGAAATCCTTCGTGAGATCCATGAAGGCGATTGTGGTCATCACGCCGGGTCAAAATCTCTGGTGCCAAGGCTTTTCGTCACGGTTTTTACTGGTTGACGGCTCACGTTAATGCAAAAGATCTGGTCAGTAGATGTGATGGATGTCAAAAGTTTGCACGACAGGCGCATGTGCCGGCTCAGGAGCTCCGCATGATTCCAGTCACTTGGCCGTTTGCGGTCTGGGGGCTTTACATGGTGGGACCTTTCAAAAAGTCTAAGGATAAAAAGACACATATCTTGATGGCAGTTGATAAATTCACTAAGTGGGTTGAGGCGGAGCCAGTAAGTAAGTATGACACGGCCACTGCGGTTCAGTTCATGAAAAAGGTGATCTTCCCTTTTGGTTTTCCACACAGCATTATCACTGACAATGGCACTAATTTATCCCAAGGGGCTATGGAAGAGTTTTGTCAACGTGAGCACATCCGGCTTGATGTTTCTTCTTTAGCTCATCCTCAATCCAATGGTCAAGCTGAGAGAGCCAATCAGGAAATCTTGAAAGGTCTCAAACCCTGACTTATGGTTCCCTTACAGCGAACGCCGGGTTGTTGGGTAGAGGAGTTACCCTCGGTGTTGTGGAGTATCAACACCACACCTAACAAGTCAACAGGTTACACACCCTTCTTCATGGTTTATGGAGCAGAAGCAGTGTTGCCTAGTGACATTCGTCATGACTCACCCCGTGTGGCAGCTTATGTTGAAGCTAATAATGAACAAGCCAGACAGGATGCACTTGACTTGTTGGATGAAGAAAGAGACTTAGCAGCGGCCCGGTCAGCAATTTATCAACAGGACCTGCGCCGTTATCATAGCCGTCGGGTTAAGTCTAGGACTTTTTAGGAAGGCGACTTGGCGCTCCGGCTCATCCAGGATCTGTCAGATGCACACAAGCTATCCCCACCTTGGGAAGGACCCTTTGTGGTCAGTAAGAACTTAAACAACGGGTCATATTACCTCATTGACATTCAAGAGCACAAAGACTCACGTAAGTCGGAGGAGGAGACCCGCCGGCCGTGGAACATTGCTCAACTTCGGCCATACTACACCTGAGCCACCGGCTCTCATCATGTACATACTTGGACAATGTATATACCATGACAAGTAATAAAGTAAGACCATCGGTCTCTTTTCTTTTCAAAGATTATGCGTCTTTGTTATTTCTTATTTTTCAAATGACTATTAAGGAGCTGATCATATTTGAATCAAGTTTAACCTTTTTGGTCCGGCTTATGATCGTATCCGAATCTAGCTGCAAATCTGATGGTCATTTGGGGGCTTCCTGTTCAAACATAGGTCGTATTCGACCAAAGAGAACATAGCTGTCGTAATCCTCTTGATCGGCTCAAGGCCAAACTCACTTGGGGGCTTCTTGATCGTATTTGAATCATAGCTTAACCCCTTTTGGGTCCGACTTGGATCATATTCGAATCAGGGTCGTTAAAAACCTCTCAAGGTCATTTGGGGGCTTCCTGTTCAAACATAGGTCGTATTCGAACCAAAGAGAACATAGCTGTCGGTACCCTCTTGATCGGTGCAACGCCAAAGCCACTGGGGGCTATATGGTCGTATTCAAACCTTAGCTTAACCCCTTTGGTCCGGTTTACTGATCGTATTCGAATTAGAAACCCCCAACCTTTTGAATATATGGTTAAATTATGCTTATTATATGTTGCTTGCCTTTTAGTTTTTTCTTGTTTCAATATTACAAATAATTAGCCTGGTCTTCTTTACCGGCTCGACTATTTGACAACACAGCCACCCGGGTCATTCAAGCCGGCAGTTTAAGGATCAAAAGGTACAAGCTACCAAGGTATAATGATCATTGAGTATTCAAGAAGCATTGACTTCTCATAAAGATTGAATTATAAAATTCATCACCCGGGTTATTCAAACCGGCGGTCTAAGGATCAAAAGGTACAAGGTATGGTTATTACTTGTACGCAATTACCTGCCGCATTAACTAAAAGAGTTAGTCTCAGCCCTTGTACTTTATTTATATCTGTCTCTGGTTCCTATTATGGTAAACATATTGGCAATAAACTGGGTGTTTTAACCCGTTTGGTTCTAAGCCACCAAGCCAGTCTTTTCTTTGTATCTACAGGAACATAGTTCAAACGTTGCAGAAACAAACATTAAATACGATGCATACATTGGCATCAGGAAACACAGACTCGCATAGAAGTGTTTTATGCGCGATGGCATAAGCAAAGCATACAGTGTTTTCACAGCTAAGTTACTACAAGGCTTTATAAGCCCACGAAGATGATCATTGTTCCTCCCTCGCCGGTTCACCACCTTCTGTTGGCTGGAAGTTGGGTTTTGACCAATCAAAACCATTCACGGCGACAAAATAGGCTTCATCGTCGATCAGGCCGACCGGGCAACTTCCGGGGCAAATGTGTCTTCTCTTACCGGTGGGATCAAATCTGTTACCTTGTACGAGGGAGTGGCCATCTTCTTATTCTCACTATCAAAACCCGGCTGGTATTTGTCAACATTGGTATCATCTCCAAGGGTAGTTGTCTCAGGCCGGACTCCGCGCACGCAAGCCATGAAGTCATCCTGATCAAAGGGAGATCCGTCTTCCTTCACGGCGGGATAGCCTCTGGCCACGTCCGTCGGGTCTAGGTCTAGCACCCAAGCCTTGGAGCGGCTCAGGGCAGTCAAAGCTCCGGCTCGCGCGCAGGAGCGTTTCACTTCTTGAAACCTGGCAGGCAGGATTGACAGTTTCTTCAGGATGTCGTTGAGCCGGTTGGGTCCTTGATTAGCAGGAGAGATGGCGGCAAGAGCCCGCTGTGCGCCAATATACAGTTGTTCTACCAAAGTATACACTGCCTTTAGTTTAATCAACGGGTCTTGGCTCAAATTTTTGCTTCGAGGGCCTGCACAAATTTTATACGCAAAGTCAGCTGGCGGCTTATACTCCGGATCAGGAGAAAAGCACACAAAATTAAAGTCGGATGGCCTACCAAAGATGGCAGCTACCATTTGAGACACCCGGCCCTTCAACCCGTTCAACTCTG
The DNA here is from genome assembly GCF_002162155.2 of Triticum dicoccoides. Lineage (NCBI taxonomy): Eukaryota > Viridiplantae > Streptophyta > Magnoliopsida > Poales > Poaceae > Triticum > Triticum dicoccoides. The sequence continues at coordinate 675,792,713 of NC_041392.1, forward strand.
TTGAAATCTCTTCAAGGGTTGTTTCGGCCTTCTCAGCACATTGGGTCAGAAGCGTTTTTTCCTCTCCCCAAGTTTTCTTCTTGGCAGCAAAGCTAGTCTTTAAATTTTTCATCTCAGAGAGACTTATTTGCAGTTTAGAGTTAGCAGATTTGATTTCTGCCCCTGACTCGCTAGCCGGGTCTTCGCATCAGTCAATTGCGAGTTCAATTCAGATAAGGCATTCTGCAAAACATTCAGATGAGTCAAGATTTTGTTTCAAAGTTCAAAAATCAAGATTCAAGTCTCAAGTACTTTACACGAAACCACTTGACACTTGGGGGCTAATGCACTTTAAATTCTTATGACTTTAAAGACATACTTTAAGTCCCAAGTACCTTACAAAGTAACAGCACTTGGCACTTGGCGGCTAATGTATGCAGTTCAGCAAGTTTCTCAAGGTTAAGCCGGAGTACTAAGTCCTTTGAATACGATACCAAACAATTTAAAGTACCGGTTCATTTATGATCAAAATGAACCGGCCCTTGGGGACTATAGGTGAAGCTTTGTTCTATTGAATTCAAGAAAAGTTTCAAAGGTAAAGGTCTCGACCTATATTTTAAAGTCTACAGGTCATTCCGGTTCTCTCATAATCTGAAGACTTGGGGGCTGAAGGAATACAGATAAGCCGGAAAAACATACCTCGTATTTCAACTACAGCTGTTTGACCATTTCAATCTTAGAGTCGCGGCTGGAGTGTACATGGCTAAGATAGCCGGATAAAATATCATTGGCATTTAGATGGTCATAGTTGGCAACGTCAAAGCGAACTTTTTGCCTCTCTGTCGGTGTCAAAACCGGCGGATCTCGGGTAGGGGGTCCCGAACTGTGCGTCTAGGCCGAATGGTAACAGGAGGCAAGGAACACGATGTTTTACCCAGGTTCGGGCCCTCTTGATGGAGGTAAAACCCTACGTCCTGCTTGATTAATATTGATGATATGGGTAGTACAAGAGTAGATCTATCACGAGATCAAGGAGGCTAAACCCTAGAAGCTAGCCTATGGTATGATTGTTGTATGATGAAGTTGTCCTACGGACTAAAACCCTCCGGTTTATATAGACACCGGAGAGGGTTAGGGTTACACAAAGTCGGTTACAATGGTAGGAGATCTTGAATATCCGCATCGCCAAGCTTGCCTTCCACGCCAAGGAAAGTCCCATCCGGACACGGGACGAAGTCTTCAATCTTGTATCTTCATAGTCCTGGAGTCCGGCTGAAGGTATAGTCCGGCTACCCGAACACCCCCTAATCCAGGACTCCCTCACTCTCCAATGCCTCTTGTTTTGCAGTACACTGAGCCATCACGGTTGGATTCCCTGGTTCAATAAAGCGGCTCCCGGTGATCTGAATGTCTTGTGCAGACGGTGATGGCGGGTTGGTTGAGCTTGATGGTCCAGTAGCAGAAGGATTCACAGTGGTCTCATCAAACGACGGCTCAGGAGGGTTTGCTTCTACATCAACAGGCGGGTCTGCTGGAGCATTGGTTAATGGAGAAGGTGGCCTAGCCGAGTCATATGCAAGCACTGGCGGGTCTTCCACCGGTTTAGCTACCTTCACTTTTGTGGATTTAGCTTGGCCACTAAGAAAAATGTTGCAAGATCATCAGTATAAAGGTACAATTTGAACAACTCGGAAAATATGAGGATTTTTCATTACCCAGGGGCAGTCTTGAAAGCCGGAAACTGCGTCTGTGATGAGTCGCCAGAAGAGCGAGACACCTCCTGAAAGGATAAAATAGAGTTAAAAGAAATACAAAGGGAAGGATCCATTAAACAGAGTTAAAGACAGAAAGAAGTAAACCTCATTCAGACGTTTCTGAGGAGTTTGTTGAAGAACGACAGCTGGCTCATCTTCAGTCCAAGCTTGACGGCGGCTTTCATGTTGTTGTTTTTTCAAACAAAAGTTGGGATCCAAGTGAGCTAAAGTGTTAGAAAACCTTACTTTACGGATCACTCGTCATTGAAGCCTTTAGCTCACTTGGATCCAAGACGAGTCCGGCGTGTAGATTGTCTTCGGCATTGCAAGGTGGGTTCCTCCTCCAAATTCTTCATAAAAGTTTGTAAACACCAAGAGTAGTGTCCGGCTCTGCAAAATAAGTTTCCACGTATTGCCACAAAGAGAATAATATTAACACAAATCTATTCTGCTGACGTATTCCGCAGCGCGACATCACACTACGGCCAAGCCTTTATTCGAATCGTTTTCACTTTTCCACCTCAACGTGTTTCACGAGGCGGTTTCCTTGGCACGTCTTGTCAAAGCAGAGATCGTGTCCCCCATTTACGGGATTCTCATCAATACGGATGTGGGTAACCCAACCGTGCCATTTATCATGGCGCTTGGGAGGCAAGCGAGTTTTACTAGGCTGGTGGGGACGCATAGTCGCATCCGCTCATATAAGGGGATAAGGATCCACCTTCTTACCTACGCCTTCTTCCTCCTTTACCTACCCATCTTCTGCGCACCCGAGCTCCAGCGCCCAAGCCCGCACTTCCTACCTCAACCTTCTCCAACAATGTCCGGAGCGGGAGGCAAGTGGATGGTCTCCTCCGTCATGGAGGGCCATGTCAAAAGGCTAAGGAAGGCTGGATACCTGTCCAAAGACATCACGCACCGGCTTCCTGAGGAGGGGCAGCTTCTCCCCACCCCAAGGCCCCATGAGAGGGTAGTATTTCTTCCCCACTTCCTCCGCGGACTGGGTTTTCCTCTCCACCCATTTGTCCGCGGGCTCATGTTCTACTATGGCCTAGATTTCCACGATCTGGCCCCGAACTTCATCCTCAATATCTCGGCGTTTATCGTCGTGTGCGAGGCTTTCCTCTGCATTTGCCCCCATTTCGGCCTCTGGCTCAAGACCTTCAACGTCAAGCCAAAGGTGGTGCGCGGCAACCAGGCGGAGCGCGGAGGTGCCATGGCAGGCAAAATAGCCAACGTCCTATGGCTCGAGGGCTCCTTTGTGGAGACCTTGAAGGGATGGCAGTCAGGGTGGTTTTACATCACCGAGCCACGCGATCCGAAGTGGATCGCAGCCCCTGAATTTCGATCCGGACCCCCTATGCAGCTCACGTCCTGGAAGGAGATGGGCTTGTCGTGGGGCGACGAAGAAGAGGTGACCGGACTGCAAAAATGCATCCAGTCCCTGGTGAACAAGCAGCTCAAGCTTGCCAACGTAGTCCAGGTCATGCTCGTCCGCCGGATCCTTCTGTGTCAAGAACGGGACTTCAATTTGTGGGAGTTCAACCCAGCGCAGCACCGAACTCTGAGCAGGCTCTTCGACACGACGTACGAAGATGTCTGGAAGGGGCTAACCAAAGGCGCCGAGGCTCCCACATCTGCCTCCGAAGACCGCAGATTCAGCTCGCAGCGTCCTGCTGGCGGGGTAAAATATTTTCACATTCTACACGATGTTAAGTTTTCTTCATAGTTTGACTCTATGCGGGATCTAAACTCCCTCACCTTTGACAGGATTGGCAGGCGAAGTCCGGACTGATTAACTGTCCGGCTCCCTTGCCCGAAGACCCAGCGCCTGCTCTCCTAGTGAAGCTGCTGGTTCCGGCACCTTATGTGGTGCCGGAGAAGAAGGCCAAGAAGAAGAAGGCCACGGGGACTCGAAAGAGTTCCCGGCATATGGTGGTGTCGGACTCGTCGTCTGATGAGTCCGAGACGCACTCCTCCCATGAAGACGAGGAGGAGGAAGAAGAAACCTCTCCCCCTCCAGCGGGGGAAGGAAAGAAGAGGAAGGCTGCCCCAGTAGGGGAGGCCGACGGGTCCAAAAAGAGGAAAACCCCTCCGCTGGACTATGCCCCCGACGCCGACGAGGACGAAGAGGAGTGGCCGGACAGGGCCAAGCGTCCGGCGAAATCGTAAGTGTTCGGATACCAGAGTAACTCATGATATTCCTTTTGTTGCACAGCTTTCCCTAATGTCAAATGTAATCATGCAGCACGCCCAAGGACGGGATCGACGAGTCGTCGAGTGGCTCCCTGGATTCATCGGACGTGAATTCAGTTCCGCCCGCTGCCTCACCCGGTGCTGCGGATGACGCCGAAGTGGCGTCGCGACAAGCTCCGGGGCAAGAGGAGGCGGTCCAGGAGGAGCCACGAGGCGACCTCCCGGACTCCATGAGTAAAGGGGACAAGACCCCCCAAGGCTTCAAGTCCGGCTTTAAGCCGGACACCGCGCCGGGATCATCAACGGTTCCAGACCGCGGCAGGCGAACTCCTGCCAAGAGGAGCAAGCCTATTGAGCCGGTGTCCTCCGTCCAACCGGAGGCGCCGGACAATTTGCTGGAGGTGCTTAAGGGCGCTTCCATCGACGAGGAGCATCGTACCATCATGAGTACGGTGGTCCAGAAGGTTCGGTCCGCCAAAAGCGGACTGACCGAAGCTTGTACTAGCCTTCTAACAGGCTTCAGGGTAAGTAAAAAATATGTAAAAATATTACCGCATAGACAGTAGCCCCTGATGCTCTGTTTGGTGTTCGGAAAGAAAAGCCGAATAGAGGATCTATTAAATATCGCAGGAGTCTAACTAAAAAGGAGTCAATATACGTATGCAGGCTTCGCTGCTGGCCACCGCCGCACTGACTGCGGAGGTGGGTGCCCTGAAGCAGGGCCTCGAGCGGACCGAGCAAGAGCTCGGCCTTGCCAAACGGCAGCTCGAGGAGAAAGAAGGTAAGAGATACCATATAGAAAAAATGCCTATAAGAAGACGCAATTGCAAAAAATGACAGGAGTATACTGCTTATTGTAGGGGCCACAACTAAGGTGGCGACCCTCAAGCAGGCGCTGTCCGAGGCCAAGAAGAGAGCGGCCACGGAGCGCACCGAGCGGGAGAAATTTGAGGCACAGGTCGGCGAGGTGCAGCAAGAGCTTCAGGCTCTCATGAAAAAACATGAGAGTTTGGAGCTCGACTCGAAGATGCGAGCGTCCGAGCTTGCTGCGGCCCTTAAAACTGCCAAATCTGCCAAGGCCGAAGCCTAGAAGGCCCTCCAGGAATTGGATGCGGTGAAAAAGATAGCGGCGGGTAAGGCATTCTCTATGCAAAGCAGACATATAAAAGTAAACTACTTGTTACTTACCCGAATCTGGAGCTCTCCAGGGGCATTCGCAGATCTTCGCCGCAGCGTATCCGATGTCGCCGCATTCTACTAAGCCGAGGAAGGCAGCTCGACGGAGAAGGTGTTCTGGTCTCAGTACGCTGAGGCCGGACACCCTGTGCCCTTGAGCGACCAGCTGAAGCAGCTGGTCGAGCTCCACAAGGCAGCCGAACAGGCCCTGAAGGGTTTCATAGTTCGGCTGTGGCCTAGAGAGGCCCTGCCTGGGAGCTACTTCGGACTGGTGCGGCGGCTGGTGGAGGCTTGTCCAAGGCTCGAGGTCATCAAGCGCTCCGTCTGCATCGAAGGTGCCCATAGGGCCCTTGCCCGTGCAAAGGTGCACTGGGGTAAGCTGGACGGTGAGAAGCTTGTGAGGGACGGGTCGCCGCCGGGGAAGCAGCATCGCAAGCCCGAGAACTATTACAAGGATGTTCTGGCTGGTGCCCGCCTTATGGCGGATGAATGCACCAAGGATGTAATTTTTGAATGAACTCGCTCGTGTTATCCTGTGCGCTGAAAACTTGTTCATATGCGCTAAGCAATGCTTGAATTTAAAATATTACTTTCTGTGCGGCCGTTTATCAAAAAATTGAGAGATGGCTAGTCGTTGGCTTCTGCCCCCAAGCCACTAGTGCTGGGGTGTTCGGGATAAACCTGAGCGCTCTTTTTCCCATGATTGGGTCCGTCGAGGGAGGCGCTCAGCACAACGAACAAGGCAATCGGACTATAATGCTTGAACACTCTCACTTAGCCATAGAACTCTATAATTTTAAATTTCGGCGAAGCCCCTAGTATTTGGAAGACCGAGTTCGGGGCGCTATCCACGCCTTGGCCGGACAAAGCCGGTTCCTCGCTCGAAGCGGCATAAGTCTTTAAGGATTCGAAAAACCTCTCGAACAGCGACCGGTCTCTCGCCTCATCATGACAGTCAGTTTTAGCTTTCTCTACTGAGGTGCTCAGCCCAGCTCAACTGGAGCACAATCGCAGTAGTTCTCCTAGTGCTACCTTAGCGATATAGCAGAACGTAAGGCACCAAAACATAGGAGCCGGGCAAACCCAACTATTGACCCAAATCATGATTCGGAGCCGATGCATATAGTGATATAAGTTCGGGGTGCCGCACTTGTGAAAGTGTACGGACTTCTCACGCCATATTGATGGGTACTGAAGCCCCTGGCGTATTTTTGCCGTACCACAGTGTACGGATGCAACATGTTATTGATAAACATATATATAAAAAGAGGATAATGCAAAAAAATAGACAAAAAGCTATGCATTGTTTATAGAAAGGCTGCTATGAAAGCGGAACGATACAAATAGTGCGATAAGCAAAAGAAATTGGACTATTTAACATGTCCTGGCCAGGGGCAGGCCGCAGAATTGTATTAAAAAACAGGTATACTACTCGCAATAGAGACCACCTGGGAGTTCCATAATGCGGCATGGCTTGTCTGCTTTCCTGGATCTTGCATCGTTTGTGCGGCAGTTGAATTGCCGAACGGGTCATCCGAAGTATGGAGTCCTGAGAGTAAGAGAAAAAAAGAAAAAAGAGGAATCCAGTAGCCCCTGGTGCGGTTTAAGCCGTATTTCGGGCGTGCCGTGATGGTGCCCCTTCCCCTGTGCCCATGGTATTTCAAGAGCATAATTATGTACGCGAAGCACTGGTTTTGCTATATCGCGAGGGCTAGGGTTGGGGCCGCATTGCTACGCTAGCTCAAAATGTGCCAGGCGGTCTTGTTGTAGGGTACTCCGGGCGCGCTTGACAGTGTCCAGCTTTTTGAAGGCCGAACTGGAGAACTGCCTAGAGAGGTTGCCTTGTACTTCTGCTGCGAGTGCTGCCGTGTGCTCCTCCGTTCGGAGGGAGCGTTCAGTGTTCCCATTGACCATGATTACTCCTCTAGGGCCTGGCATCTTGAGCTTGAGGTATGCATAGTGCAGTACCGCGTTGAATTTTGCGAATGCGGTTCACCCGACTGCGGAACGGGACTATGTCGAAGATTAACTCCTCGCTTCGGAAGTTATCCGGAGATTCGAAGACCACTTCCAGTGTGACTGAGCCTATACAATTGGCTTCTACACCTGGTATGATGCCTTTAAAGGTCGTTTTGGTGGGCTTGATCCTCGAGGGATCTATGCCCATTTTTCGCACTGTATCCTGGTAAAGCAGGTTCAGGCTGCTGCCGCCGTCCATGAGGACTCTTGTGAGATGAAATCCGTCAATGATTGGGTCTAGAACCAATGCGGCGAAGCCGCCGTGGCGGATGCTAGTGGGGTGGTCCCTTCGATCAAAGGTGATCGGGCAGGAGGACCATGGGTTGAACTTTGGGGCGACTGGATCTATCGCATATACGTCCCGTAACGCACGCTTCCACTCCCTCTTGGGGATGTGGGTTGCGTATATCATGTTCACCGTCCGCACTTGCGGGGGAAATCCCTTCTGTCCACTGTTGTTCAGCGGCCTGGGCTCCTCCTCGTCGTCGCTATGCAGCCCCTTGTCTTTGTTTTCGGCTCTTAACTTGCCTGCCTGCTTAAACACCCAATAGTCCCTGTTGGTGTGATTGGCTGGCTTTTCGGGGGTGCCATGTATCTGGCACAAGCGGTCGAGTATTCGGTCCAAACTGGACGGGCCCTGAGTATTTCTTTTGAATGGCTTTTTCCGTTGACCGGATTTGTAGCCTCGGAATCCGGCATTAACTGTCGTATCCTCGTTGCCGTCGCTGTTAACGCGGCGCTTTTGTTTGTTCCGACGCGACCTGTCGCTTTTGTCCTTGGTATTCGAATTACCAGGGTTCTTGGTTAAATTGTTGCTGCGAGCTAGCCAGCTGTCTTCTCCCGCGCAAAAGCGGGTCATAAGTGTCGTGAGGGCTGCCATAGATTTCGGCTTTTCCTGTCCTAGGTGCCGGGCAAGCCACCCGTCACGGATATTATGCTTGAAGGCCGCTAAGGCCTCTGCGTCCGGATAGTCGACTATCTGTTTTTTCTTTGTTAGGACCCGTGTCCAGAATTGCCTGGCCGATTCCTCTGGCTGCTGAATTATGTGGCTTAGGTCATCGGCGTCCGGTGGTCGCACATAAGTGCCCTGGAAGTTGTCAAGGAATGCGGCTTCCAGGTCCTCCCAAGAACCGATTGAGTCTGCTGGCAAGCTGTTAAGCCAATGCCGGGCCGGTCCCTTAAGTTTGAGTGGGAGGTATTTGATGGCGTGTAGATCATCACCGCGGGCCATGTGGATATGAAGGAGATAATCCTCGATCCATACCACAGGATCTGTTGTGCCATCGTACGATTCGATGTTTACGGGTTTGAAGCCCTCAGGGATTTTATGATCCATTACTTCATCTGTGAAGCATAGTGGGTGTGCGGCACCTCTGTATTGGGCTATATCGCGACGCGGCTCGAAGGAGCTTTGTCTGTTGAGTTCGGCCCGGCCGGATTTATTGCATCCGGAGTGACGATCACCGTCATGTGCCATGGGGCGCCTGCACGATCCGTAGATCGATCTTGTTTGCCTTGCCTTGTCCTCCAGTATGTCGTGCAGGTCGGGCGCTTTTTCCCGTGCCTTAGTATGCTTGGCGCGGCGTCGGAGCATGGCTTGAGTGGAGGGCCAAGAGGCCTCTCTGTCGTGGCCACGAGGTGGCCAGTCGGCCATGTCATGCGCTGGTGATGTAGGTGCTTCCTCCTCTAGTCGGGGTAGCAGCCTGCGCTTTGGGTAACTCTTTGAGGGGCGTTCGAGTTCATACTCTTTGGCCGCAAGGACTTCAGTCCATCTGTCAACTAGCAAATCCTGATCAGCTCTAAGCTGTTGCTGCTTTTTCTTGAGGTTGCTTGCCGTGGCCATAAGCCTGCGTTTAAAATGCTCTTGTTCTGTGAGATCCTCTGGCACGACGAACTCGTCGTCGTCGAGGCTTGCCTCGTCTTCGGAGGGAGGCGTATAATTTTCGTCCTCAACCTCTTGGTCCGCCGCCCTCTCGTGAGGGCTGGCTTCTCTGTCCTCCTATGCTGAATCTTGCTGGAGGGGGTGTTCTTCGGCGCTATCCGGAGTAGTATTATCTCCCGTGCCGAAATCATCGTTTTTGCTTTGGCGGGATTTAGAGCGGCGCCGCTGACGCTGGCGCTTGGGCTGTTTCTTAGAGGTATCGTCCCCCGCTGTTCCATCGCCATCTCCATCCTTTGGGGTGTCCACCATATATATGTCATATGACGAGGTGGCCTTACAGCGCCCTACAGGTGCTGGTTCTTGTTTGTCTCCTGCATCATCGTCCATGCCTGATGTCTACTACACAACCTTCTTCTTGTAGACGTTGTTGGGCCTCCAAGTGCAGAGGTTTGTAGGACAGTAGCAAATTTCCCTCAAGTGGATGACCTAAGGTTTATCAATCCGTAGGAGGCGTCGGATGAAGATGGTCTCTCTCAAGCAACCCTGCAACCAAATAACAAAGAGTCTCTTGTGTCCCCAACACACCCAATACAATGGTAAATTGTATAGGTGCACTAGTTCGGCGAAGAGATGGTGATACAAGTGCAATATGGATGGTAGATAAAGGTATTTGTAATCTGAAAATATAAAAACAGCAAGGTAACAAGTGGTAAAAGTGAGCGTAAACGGTATTGCAATGGTAGGAAACAAGGCCTAGGGTTCATACTTTTACTAGTGCAAGTTCTCTCAACAATAATAACATAGATAGAACATATGACAAGCCCTCAACATGCAACAAAGAGTCACTCCAAAGCCACTAATAGCGGAGAACAAACATAGAGATTATGGTAGGGTACGAAACCACCTCAAAGTTATTCTTTCAAATCAATCCGTTGGGCTATTCCTATAAGTGTCACAAACAACCCTAGAGTTTTTACTAGAATAACACCTTAAGATACAAATCAACCAAAACCCTAATGTCACCTAGATACTCCATTGTCACCTCAAGTATCCGTGGGCATGATTATACGATATGCATCACACAATCTCAGATTTATCCAACCAACATAAAAGTGCTACAAAGAGTGCCCCAAAGTTTCTACCGGAGAATCAAGAACGTGTGCCAACCCCTATGCATAGGTTCCCAAGTGTCATGAAACCCGCAAGTTGATCACCAAGACATACATCAAGTGTTCTCATAAAGACTCAATCCAATAAGATAACTTCAAAAGGGGAAACTCAATTCATCACAAAGGAGTAGAGGGGGAGAAACATCATAAGATCCAACTACAATAGCAAAGCTCGGGATACATCAAGATCGTGCCATAGAGGAACACGAGAGAGAGAGAGATCAAACACATAGCTACTGGTACATACCCTCAGCCCCGAGGGAGAACTACTCCCTCCTCGTCATGGAGAGCACCGGGATGATGAAGATGGACACCGGAGAGGGATTGCCCCCTCCGGTAGGGTGCCGGAATGGGTCTAGATTGAGTTTCGGTGGCTACGGAGGCTTCTGGCGGCGGAACTCCCGATCTTTCTTCTATTCTGGAAGTTTTAGGGTATGACGGTATATATGGGTGAAAGGAGTATGTCGGTGGAGCTACGGGGGCCCCATGAGGCAGGGGGCGGTCCAGGGGGGAGGGCGCGCCCCCCACCCTCGTGAGCACCTCCCGTATCTTCTGACGTGGGGTCCAAGTCCATCAGGTGGGTTTCCTTCCAAAAATAACTTCTCCAGTTGATTTCGTTCCGTTTTGACTCCGTCTGATATTCCTTTTCCTCGAAACACTGAAATGGGCATAAAACAACAAATCTGGGCTGGGCCTCCGGTTAATAGGTTAGTCCCAAAAATAATATGAAAGTGGAAAATAAAGCCCAATATTGCCTAAAATAGTAGATAATATAGCATGGAGCAATCAAAAATTATAGATATGTTGGAGACGTATCAAGCATCCCCAAGCTTAATTCCTGCTCGTCCTCGAGTAGGTAAATGATAAAAAAGATAATTTTTGATGTGGAATGCTAGTTGGCATAATTTCATTGCAATTCTTCTTACTTGTGATATGAATATTCAGATCCGAAAGATTCAAGACAAAAGTTCATATTGACATAAAAATAATAATACTTCAAGCATACTAACAAAGCAATCATGTCTTCTCAAAATAACATGGCCAAAGAAAGTTATCCCCACAAAATCATATAGTCTTGCTATGCTCCATCTTCCCCACACAAAATATTTAAATCATGCACAACCCCGATGACAAGCCAAGCAATTGTTTCATACTTTAACATTTTCAAAACTTTTTCAATCTTCACGCAATACATGAGCGTGAGCCATGGATATAACACTATATGTGGAATAGAATGGTGGTTGTGGAGAAGACAAAAAGAGGGAAGATAGTCTCACATCAACTAGGCGCATCAATGGGCTATGAAGATGCCCATCAATAGATATCAATGTGAGTGAGTAGGGATTGCCATGCAACGGATGCACTAGAGCTATAATTATGTGAAAGCTCAACAAAAGAAACTAAGTGGGTGTGCATCCAACTCGCTTGCTCAAGAAGACCTAGGGCATTTTGAGGAAGCCCATCATTGGAATATACAAGCCAAGTTCTATAATAAAAAATTCCCACTGTATATGAAAGTGACAAAATGAGAGACTCTCTATCATGAAGATCATGGTGCTACTTTGAAGCACAAGTGTGGTAAAAGGATAGTAGCATTGTCCCTTCTCTCTTTTTCTCTCATTTTTTTTTATTTTTTTATTTTTTTGTTTGGGCCTTTTCTCTCTTTTTTATGGCCTCTTTTTTTCTTTTTTTTATTTTTCGTCCGGAGTCTCATCCCGACTTGTGGGGGAATCATAGTCTCCATCATCCTTTCCTCACTTGGGACAATGCTCTAATAATGATGATCATCACACTTTTATTTTTCTTACAACTCAACAATTACAACTCGATACTTAGAACAAAATATGACTCTATATGAATGCCTCCGACGGTGTACCGGGATATGCAATATGACAATGATGGAGTGTGTCATAATAAACGGAACGGTGGAAAGTTGCATGGCAATATATCTCGGAATGGCTATGGAAATGCCATAATAGGTAGGTATGGTGGCTGTTTTGAGGAAGGTATATGGTGGGTGTATGATACCGGCGAAAGGTGCGCGGTATTAGAGAGGCTAGCAAAGGTGGAAGGGTGAGAGTGCGTATAATCCATGGACTCAACATTAGTCATAAAGAACTCATATACTTATTGCAAAAATCTACAAGTTATCAAAGCAAAGTATTATGCGCATGCTCCTAGGGGGATAGATTGGTAGGAAAAGACCATCGCTCGTCCCCGACCGCCACTCATAAGGAAGACAATCAATAAATAAATCATGCTCCGACTTCATCACATAACGGTTCACCATACGTGCATTCTACGGGAATCACAAACTTCAACACAAGTATTTCTCAAATTCATAACCACTCAACTAGCATGACTCTAATATCACCATCTCCATATCTCAAAACAATTATCAAGTATCAAACTTCTCATAGTATTCAACACACTCATAAGAGAATTTTATTATTCTTGAATACCTAGCATATTAGGATTTTAAGCAAATTACCATGCTATTTAAGACTCTCAAAATAATCTAAGTGAAGCATGAGAGTTCATCTATTTCTTCAAAATAAAACTACCACCATGCTCTAAAAGATATAAGTGAAGCACTAGAGCAACAACAAACAACTCCGAAAGATATAAGTGAAGATCAATGAGTAGTTTAATAATTATGCAACTATGTGAAGACTCTCTAACATTTAATAATTTCAGATCTTGGTATTTTATTCAAACAGCAAGCAAAGAAAAAGAAAATGACATCTAAGAATAGCAAACATCATGTGAAGAAGCAAAAACTTAGGATCAACCGATACTAACCGATAGTTGTTGAAGAAGAAAGGTGGGATGCCAACCGGGGCATCCCCAAGCTTATACACTTGAGACTTCTTGAAATATTATCTTGGGATGCCTTGGGCATCCCCAAGCTTGAGCTTTTGTGTCTCCTTAATTCCTCTCATATCACGGTCTCCCTAAATCTCAAAAGCTTCATCCACACAAAACTCAACAAGGACTCGTGAGATAAGTTAGTATAAACCATTGCAAAAACCTTATCATACTCTACTGTAGCAAATCACTAAAATTATTATTCAACATTGCATACTAAATGCCTCTGCATATTGAATAGTCCTATCCTCAAATAGAATCATTAAAGAAGCAAACATATGCAAACAATGCAAACATAACAGCAATCTGCCTAAACAGGATAGTCTGTAAAGAATGCAGAAACATCCATACTTCCCTAGCTCCAAAAATTATGAAGGAAAATTCCCACTGTAGTAAATTTATCAGAGCTTAATATGCAAAAGGTTTAAACATTTTATCACATTCTGACTTTTCTAGGGAATTATTGCAACAGAGGTAAACTTTCTGTTTTCAAACAGCAACATGTATACTTGTAGCATAGGCATAGTAAAGGCTATCAATGCCACTTTTATTGAAATAAAAGATGCAAAACATTTTTCTAAATAACAACAAGCAAATCCTAACAAAATAAATTGATGCTCCAAGCAAAACACATATCATGTGACGAATAAAAATATAGCTCCAAGTAAAGTTACCGATGAACGAAGACGAAAGAGGGGATGCCTTCCGGGGCATCCCCAAGCTTAGGCTCTTGGTTGTCCTTGAATATTACCTTCGGGTGCCTTGGGCATCCCCAATCTTAGGCTCTTGCCACTCCTTATTCCATAATCCATCGAATCTTTACCCAAAACTTGAAAACTTCACAACACAAAACTTAAAGTAGAAAACTCGTGAACTCCGTTAATATAAGAAAATAAATCACCACTTAAAGGTACTGTAATGAACTAATTATTTATTTATATTGGTGTTAAACCTACTGTATTCCAACTTATATATGGTTTATAAACTATTTTACTAGCCATAGATTCATCAAAATAAGTAAACAACACATGAAAAACAGAATCTGTCAAAAACAGAACAGTCTGTAGTAATCTGGATCAAACGTATACTTCTGGAACTCATAAAATTCTCAAATAAATTGCTAGACCTGAGGAATGTATCTATTAATCATCTCCAAAAAGAATTAACTAAATATAACTCTCCAAATAAAAATGGCAGCAGTTCTCATGAGCGCTAAAGTTTCTGTTTTTGACAGCATGATCAACAAGACTTTCCCCAAGTCTTCCCAAAGGTTCTACTTGGCACATACACTAATTAAACACATAAAACCACATCTAAACAGAGGCTATATGAATTATTTATTACTAAACAGGAACAAAATTCAAGGAACAAAAATAACATTGGGTTGCCTCCCAACAAGCGCTATCGTTTAACGCCCCTAGCTAGGCATGATGATTTCAATGATGCTCACATAAAAGATAAGAATTGTAACATAAAGAGAGCATCATGAATAATATGACTAGCACATTTAAGTCTAACCTACTTCCTATGCATAGGTATTTTGTGAGAAAACAACTTGTGGGGACAAGAATCAACTTGCATAGGAAGGTAAAACAAGCATAACTTCAAAATTTTAAGCACATAGAGAGGAAACTTGATATTATTGCAATTCCTACAAGCATATGTTCCTCCCTCATAATAATTTTCAGTAGCATCATGAATGAATTCAACAATATAACCAGCACCTAAAGCATTCTTTTCATGATCTACAAGCATAGAAAATTTATTACTCTCCACATAGGCAAAATTCTTCTCATTCGGAATAGTGGGAGTATCATAGGAAAGTCGAATACTATAAATTGTTTCCATATTAAAAGAGTAATGTTCAGAGAAGGGGTAATCATAATCATGACAAGTTTTATAAATATAATCATCACTACTTTTATAGCATAAGTTTCATCACAATAATCATCATAAGTAGCAACTTTGTTCTCATCATAATCACTTTGCATATCAAAATATGGAAGGCTAAAAATATCATCATTATTAAACATAGAATCCCCAAGCTTGGGACAGACATTAATTGCAGCAAATATATTCTCAAATGTGTCATCCTAATCAAACATAGCTTCCCCAAGCTTGGGACAGACATTAATTGCAGCAAATATATTCTCAAATATGTCATCCTAATCAAACATAGCTTCCCCAAGCTTGGGCCTTTTCATATCATAAGCATAATCACTCTCATCATTAATAGCATGGATAGCACCAATAGTATAGCAATTATTATATTCTTCCAAGCATGTGCCAAAAAGATTTTCAAGATCATAAGAAGTATCATTATCTTCCCAATCATAATCATCACAACAAGCAATAGGCATAACGAGATCATCATCAAGTGTATCATCTTCATTTTCATGAGGCACAACAATAATAGGAGCAACTTTATTTGGGAGAGATACCTTTTTACCTCTCTTCATTTTTCTTTTCTTCTTCTTTACCACATCGTGTGTGGGTTCAATCCTCTTTTTGGAGCTCCTTATTAATGAGATTGGTTGAATAGGAGGCTCCTCCTCGTTGCCTGATTCATCATAAGAGATAATAGGAGGATATTGGGAAGTCTCTTCCCTTTCATTAGTATTCTCTTCATCTTCTATTTGTTTCCTTTTCTTTATGTAGTTGGCAATATAAGGATTTTCAATGCAATTAACCGCACAATACATATAAATATTCTGTAGATCAAAATCAAGAACTCTATCAAGATTAAACTTTGGAATACCCTCAGTTATACGTTTCATTTCTTCATAACCCAAAAGAAGGCTAAGCTCTTTATGATGCTCAAGGGTAATCAAATTATCACAATGTTTGGACACGACTTGATCATGAAACAAATAGCATTGGAGCTTTAAATGACCATGTTCATTGCAAAGTTCACAAGGGGCACGAAAAATATTGAATCTTTCAGCACATTCATCTAGACTTTCTTGCAACAATTTAGTTTCTAAGTACTTATGCCTCTTACAATATCTATCGTCCCTATTTGGTGTGTACTTGCAAACCCAATCTACTCCACAAAAATTGACATGTTTATAGGAGGTATTTTCATCATAACTAGTGCAATCATCATTAGCATCATGGATATTCAAAGAATTCGTACTAACAGCATTGCAATCATGCTCATCATTCAAAGATTTAGTGCCAAACATTTTGTAGATTTCTTCTTCTAGCACTTGAGCACAATTATCCTTTCCATCATACTCACGAAAGATATTAAAAAGGTGAAGCGTATGAGACAAACTCAATTCCATTTTTTTGTAATTTTCTTTTATAAACTAAACTAGTGATAAAACAAGAAACTAAAAGACTCGATTGAAAGATCTAAAGATATACCTTCAAGCACTCACCTCCCCGGCAACGGCGCCAGAAAAGAGCTTGATGTCTACTACACAACCTTCTTCTTGTAGACGTTGTTGGGCCTCCAAGTGCAGAGGTTTGTAGGACAGTAGCAAATTTCCCTCAAGTAGATGACCTAAGGTTTATCAATCCGTAGGAGGCGTAGGATAAAGATGGTCTCTCTCAAGCAACCCTACAACCAAATAACAAAGAGTCTCTTGTGTCCCCAACACACCCAATACAATGGTAAATTGTATAGGTGCACTAGTTCGGCGAAGAGATGGTGATACAAGTGCAATATGGATGGTAGATAAAGGTATTTGTAATCTGAAAATATAAAAACAGCAAGGTAACAAGTGGTAAAAGTGAGCGTAAACGGTATTGCAATGGTAGGAAACAAGGCCTAGGGTTCATACTTTCACTAGTGCAAGTTCTCTCAACAATAATAACATAGATAGAACATATGACAAGCCCTCAACATGCAACAAAGAGTCACTCCAAAGCCACTAATAGCGGAGAAAAAACATAGAGATTATGGTAGGGTATGAAACCACCTCAAAGTTATTCTTTCAAATCAATCCGTTGGGCTATTCCTATAAGTGTCACAAACAACCCTAGAGTTTTTACTAGAATAACACCTTAAGATACAAATCAACCAAAACCCTAATGTCACCTAGATACTCCATTGTCACCTCAAGTATCCGTGGACATGATTATACGATATGCATCACACAATCTTAGATTTATCCAACCAACATAAAAGTGCTACAAAGAGTGCCCCAAAGTTTCTACCGGAGAATCAAGAACGTGTGCCAACCCCTATGCATAGGTTCCCAAGTGTCACGAAACCCGCAAGTTGATCACCAAGACATACATCAAGTGTTCTCATAAAGACTCAATCCGATAAGATAACTTCAAAAGGGGAAACTCAATTCATCACAAAGGAGTAGAGGGGGAGAAACATCATAAGATCCAACTACAATAGCAAAGCTCGGGATACATCAAGATCGTGCCATAGAGGAACACGAGAGAGAGAGAGATCAAACACATAGCTACTGGTACATACCCTCAGCCCCGAGGGAGAACTACTCCCTCCTCGTCATGGAGAGCACCGGGATGATGAAGATGGACACCGGAGAGGGATTGCCCCCTCCGGCAGGGTGCTGGAACGGGTCTAGATTGAGTTTCGGTGGCTACGGAGGCTTCTGGCGGCGAAACTCCCGATCTATCTTCTGTTCTGGAAGTTTTAGGGTATGACGGTATATATGGGTGAAAGGAGTACGTCGGTGGAGCTACGGGGGCCCCACGAGGCAGGGGGGCGCGCCCAGGGGGGAGGGCGCGCCCCCCACCCTCGTGAACACCTCCCGTATCTTCTGACATGGGGTCCAAGTCCATCAGGTGGGTTTCCTTCCAAAAATAACTTCTCCAGTTGATTTCGTTCCGTTTTGACTCCGTTCTGATATTCCTTTTCCTCGAAACACTAAAATAGGCATAAAACAACAAATCTGGGTTGGGCCTCCGGTTAATAGGTTAGTCCCAAAAATAATTTAAAAGTGGAAAATAAAGCCCAATATTGCCTAAAATAGTAGATAATATAGCATGGAGCAATCAAAAATTATAGATACGTTGGAGACGTATCAATGCCGTCGATGTCTTCGGAGTCGAAGTCAAGCATGTCGGTTAAGTCGTCGACAGTGGCTACCAAGTGGGTGGTGGGTGGGTTTTGAATTTCTTCATCGTCCGTATCCCAACCTTGCTGACCGTAATCCGGCCAGGGCTCTCCTGATAAAGAGAGAGACTTTAGAGAATTCAGGATGTCGCCGAAGGGCGAGTGCTGAAAGATGTTCGCGGCGGTGAACTCCATTATCGGTGCCCAATCAGATTCGATCGGCAGGGGCGCGGGGGGCTCAGAGTTCAGAGAGGAATCCGGCTCCTCGGAGTCACGGGCCATGCAGAGTGTGGGGCTGGAGTTCGGCTCGATCGCCTCTGAGATCGCAGCCCCTGAGGCAGCGTCCAACCGCTGATCCTCGATCGGCGCAGTAGGCTCTGAATCAATGGTCGGAACCGATGCGTGTGCATCCTCCAAGGCGCTGTTCGGCGACAGAGCTATATCATGCCCATCGAGACAGTGCGGCGCGCTTGGCTGTGGCTCGAATCCGTCGAAGATCAAGGCCCCGCGGATGTCAGCCGTGTAGTTTAGGCTTCCAAACCTGACCTGATGGCCAGGGGCGTAGCTTTCGATCTGCTCAAGGTGGCCAAGCGAATTGGCCCGCAGTGCGAAGCCGCCGAAGACGAAGATCTGTCTGGGGAGAAAAGTCTCACCCTGGACTGCATTGCTATTGATGATCGAAGGAGCCATCGGGCCTGAAAGCGACGACACAGAGGAACTCTCAATCAAAGCACCAATGTCGGTGTCAAAACCGGCGGATCTCGGGTAGGGGGTCCCGAACTGTGCGTCTAGGCCGGATGGTAACAGGAGGCAAGGAACACGATGTTTTACCCAGGTTCGGGCCCTCTTGATGGAGGTAAAACCCTACGTCCTGCTTGATTAATATTGATGATATGGGTAGTACAAGAGTAGATCTACCACGAGATCAAGGAGGCTAAACCCTAGAAGCTAGCCTATGGTATGATTGTTGTATGATGAAGTTGTCCTACGGACTAAAACCCTCCGGTTTATATAGACACCGGAGAGGGTTAGGGTTACACAAAGTCGGTTACAATGGTAGGAGATCTTGAATATCCGCATTGCCAAGCTTTCTTTCCATGCCAAGGAAAGTCCCATCCGGACACGGGACAAAGTCTTCAATCTTGTATCTTCATAGTCCTGGAGTCCGGCTGAAGGTATAGTCCGGCTACCTGAACACCCCCTAATCCAGGACTCCCTCACTCTCCAATGCCTCTTGTTTTGCAGTACATTGAGCCATCACGGTTGGATTCCCTGGTTCAATAAAGCGGCTCCCGGTGATCTGAACGTCTTGTGCGGACGGTGATGGCGGGTTGGCTGAGCTTGATGGTCCAGTAGCAGAAGGATTCACAATGGTCTCATCAAACAACGGCTCAGGAGGGTTTGCTTCTACATCAACAGGCGGGTCTGCTGGAGCGTTGGTTAATGGAGAAGGTGGCCTGGCCGGGTCAGATGCAAGCACTGGTGGGTCTTCCACCGGTTTAGCTACCTTCACTTTTTTGGATTTAGCTTGGCCACTAAGAAAAATGTTGCAAGATCATCAGTATAAAGGTACAATTTGAACAACCCGGAAAATATGAGGATTTTTCATTACCAAGGGGCAGTCTTGAAAGCCGGAAACTGCGTCTGCGATGAGTCGCCAGAAGAGCGAGACACCTCCTGAAAGGATAAAATAGAGTTAAAAGAAATACAAATGGAAGGATCCATTAAACAGAGTTAAAGACAGAAAGAAGTAAACCTCATTCGGACATTTCTGAGGAGTTTGTTGAAGAACGACAGCCGGCTCATCTTCAGTCCAAGCTTAACGACAGCTTTCATGTTGTTGTTTTTTCAAACAAAAGTTGGGGTCCAAGTGAGCTAAAGGGTTAGAAAACCTTAATTTACGGATCACTCGTCGAACTTTTTGTCTTGGCAAGGGCTCTGAGTCAGAGGAAATGATAGTTACCTCTGCTTCCACAGCCTGATTGGCCCCAGTGTCATCCTGGTAATGATCAGTGTCAATAAGATTGTTAAAAATTGGCCAAGGGAATCAAGGGTTACCTCCGAGTCAGATGTATCATCAAGCTTCATCAAATCTTCAGCAGTGCTCTTTTTCTTATTTTTCGACCTCCGGGTCATTTTCTTGGCGTTTATGGCGGCGGCTTTCGCTTTCTTGGCAGCCTCATGGTCATACTTAACTTTCCAGAAGTCAGAGTTGGCCTGTGGACAGATAAAAACAAGATAAAGAGTCAGGCAAGTATTAAAACAGTACGGCTGGGAAAATACAAAGGAGAGAAATAACGACATCCCTACTTCTGGCACCGGGTTAAGCTAGCAGAAGGGGTTTAACCCGACAACACTCAATCTTCGTATTTCTCGTTCACCAAAAGAGTTGACATTGAGACAATATCTTCTTCTATCAATTGAACGAAGCTGTGACGAAGAGAGTCATCCGGACCTCCACCATACTCATACATCAGCTTTGACCGGCGGCTCAAAGGGATGACCCGCCATGAGATCCAACAGCGGGTCAGATCAACTCCAGTTAACCCATTCCCCAACATAGCATTGATCCTTTTGATGGATGGTATCAGCCTCTTGCGTTCAATGACAGTAAGCTTGTCAGGAAGCGCGAACTTGGAATCACGACGATCGGGGGGTAACCCGACAGGGGCTTCTCGTTTGCTAGCGAGGTGTCCTGGTAGTAGAACCAAGTCTGGTTCCAGTCCTTTGGGTGACTTGGTAAGACAATGAGGGGGAAGACGACACCCTGTCGGCGCTGGATTGATATGCCTCCAAGCTCTAAGCTAAGGCCGTTGGTGCACTCATTCTGCCGGTTCAGATAAAAGTATTCTCTAAATAACTCCACGGTCGGCTCTTGTTGAAGATATACTTCACATAGTACTTGGAAGTTACAAATATTAGATATGGAATTAGGCCTGATATCTTGAGGATGGAGCTTGAAAAAATGGTGGACCTCTCTGAAGAACTTTGAGCCGGGCGGTGAGAAGCCACGGTTCATGTGGTCAGTAAAAACGATCACCTCACCGTCTCTTGGATTGGGCCGTTCTTCTTCCGGGTCAGGGGCACGGTAAGACATGACGGTTTTCGCTGGCAGAAATCCTATGATGAAGAACTCTTTTAAACGTTCCTCAGTTATGGTTGAGGGAACCCAGTTACAGATGGTTGGCGTTTTGGACGGCATGATGTGCAAGGAACTAAAAAGAAAAGCAACATGCCGGTTCAGTTTAACGGTGAGATTAATAGTTAAGGGATGAAGATGCAAAACAAGTAATGGCGGCTTAGTTAAGGACTAATGACATATAAAGGAAAATTAAGCTGGCATGATAAGCCGCCATGACTACAGATATTTGAAGAAGGCAAATTCAGCTAAGTATTGAGACAAACAAGTTTCCTACATTGCTTGGTATTATTCCAGATCAAATGGTTGTTCAAAATGAAAACAATTCTAGACCTAAAAGGTTCAGTACAAAGGAGTCGGTAAGTTCTGAAGCAGCCTTTTTTCAGAGAAATGGATCTGTGGGTTAAGAAGAGGTACAAAAACACTACCGCACGAGCATATATACGAGTTTTTGGATCAGAAAAAGCTGGCGGTGGAAGAACTATGATGAACTACGAAGAACACGCATGAGCTTGGAAACCCTAATGCAATCTGAGAAACAAAGGAAAGAAAACTTACGGTTGCAGGTCTACTTCGGAGGTCGCCGCGGTTTTCTCTGATCGGTTCAGGTTGATGCAGTGACCAAAGTTGATGGAGATGGAGATGAGGCGCGGCGGCGGCAGAACTCGAGCGGCAGAGGGTTTGTGCAAGGAAGAAGACGGAGCGAGAAAGGAGAATGAGAAGGCCGAGGCGTGCCTATTTATAAGGAAAAGATGCGAACAGACGGGCGCGAAGATCAAGGAAGAGCCAAATAAATGGTTATCCAACTATACAGGCACCTTGATTCTCGGGAAACATTAAAGATAAAAGATCCGTTGGAGGATGGCGTCATGAAAGTTTTTTGCATTTTCAAGAGGTGACGTCACGGCGGGTTATAAGAAAATTTCAGCAAAGATAAGAAGATGGATTTTTGTCTAAGTATTGAAGATTGACAAAGAACGAAGTTCAAAGTCAACCTGGGGCCTAATGTTGGGGATATTACTATCAGTTATGACCCGTCCAGGAGGGGCCGGGTCAGCCCCAATGGCGGGTTACACAAGAAGCCTAGTAAACATTCAAGATTATAGTTTATTAAGTTTTATAGAAGGCCCAAAGGCCTAAAGACGGTTTAAGGCCCGATATTATGAACCGCCGTATGTAAAGAAAGGCATGTAAAGGAAGTCACCGAGCCGGACACGATTATGAGCTGGTTGGGACTCTGTAGGCCACCAGGCGTCAACCCATGTATATAAGGGGACGACTCGGTGGCGGCTTAGGACAAGAAACAACAAGTCGATAACCAAGCCGGCGAGTTGAGCCTCTTGATGATCGAAACCCAGCAATACTAATACCAACTAGACGTAGGCTTTTACCTTCATCGTAAGGGGCCGAACAAGTATAAAACTCTCTCGTGTCTTTTGTCCCGATTAACCCCTTTAAGCTTCTTAGTGCGATGGCCCTACGACTAAGTCCTTGCTCTAGGATATCTGCCGTGACAATTCCATGACAATAGTGTTAGTTGCAAGGGAAGATGACTTATGTTATAACATTAGCTTGTCATGTATGTAAGAGTTATAACTTTTTTTGGAGAACAAAATCACGTATAGTTAACTCGTGTCCCGTCTCTCCAACACAATGAAGCTTAGATGGGTTGTTACCTGCTCGTGCTTGTTATGCAAGTAGTAGTAACTTGTGTTCCTCTGACTTCTTATGCGCAGTTTACTGCTTTCAGTAACCCATTCATCCTGATGTACTCCCTTGGTTCCATATTATGTACTAAGTCGGCGACACTTAATATGTAGCGGAGGGAGTAATTTATTTGGTTATCTACTGCTTCCAGTCCTTTTTACTCTGCATATTAGAATTCTTTGAAGTCAAACCTCATAAAGTTTGACCGTATTTAATAAAAAAATATCAACATCTGCCATGCTAAAGTTATATAATATGAAACTTTAAGTCATGACACATCTAGTGGTATTGATTTCAGATTATGAATGTTGACGTTTTTTTCTATAAAGTTGGTCAAACTTTACGACGCTTGACTTCAGTCAAATCTTATATGCGAACTAAAAAGGACCGGAGAGAGTATCTCCTTTGCTTATCAGTGGCACTAAGAGCATCTCCTCCAGCAGCCCCGCTTTCCAAAAAGAACTGCTCATACTGAGGTAGTTGGACAAAAAAAGTGCTCAAACAGCTCTACTTTTTTGTACGTCGGAATTCCCTATATGGCGCATTCTGCTTCTGTCAACCTTTCACACAGGAAGCTGGCAAGCGAGCGGAAGGTCCACCTCGAGTGTGAGCTAACCGGTTTTGGGAGCCTTCTAGAATGTCCTGAACTAGGTTTTTTCTGGTTTTATATTTTTTGTTTTTCTGCTTCTTTTTCTTTTCCCTTTTCCCTTTTTGTTTTTCTGTTTCTTTATTCTTTCATAATTCACAATTTTCATTTTTATAAATGTCTAAAATTTCAAAAATTTCTTTGCATTCTATTTTTTGTGGGGAATTTCAAAACATGTTCAAAATCTATTTGGTCACCTTTTTAAAAACTTTTCTTCAAACATTTTCAAAATATGTTTTTTTTCCAAAAAAATTCACCAATTTGAATATGTTTGTATTTTTAAAAAAATAATGTTTTCAAAATGTGTTCAGAATTTCAATGAATGTTCCCTTTTAAAAAAAATAATAGATCCAAAAAATGTTTGCTGTTTCAAATATCGTTTGGAGTTTCAAAAAATGTTTGCGTTTTAAAAAAGTTTCCAATTGAAAAAAAATCAAGATTAAAAAAAATTGTGTTATAAAACATATTTGAGATTTAAAAAAAATGTTTGCGTCCAATTTTTTTTAAGTTTTGAAAAAAATATTCACATTTTCAAAAAGGTTCATGTTTCAAAAAAATCTATTTTGAACAACTATTTGAGATTTGTTCAGGATTTAAAAAATGTTTGTATTTCAAAAAATGGTCGCAAATTTGAAAAAGTGTTTGCACTTGGAAAATGTGTTCAGAATTTCAAAAAATGACCCCGTTTCAAAAACAATCACAGATCTAAAAAATGTTTGCGGTTTCAAATTTTGGTCAGAGTTACATAAATATTTTTGTTTTCAAAAAAGTTTTAAATGTCAAAAAATGTGCAAGATTCAAAACAATATTGGAGATATTTCAAAAAATGTTGAGTTTTGAAAAAAACATTCACAATTTTGAAAAAAATTTGGGTTTCAAAAAATATTAACCTTTTGAAAGAAGCATTCTGTTTTGAAGTTTCAAAATATGCCTCAAATATGTCACTGTTGATAGTTCTTAATGTTCCCCCCTACGTATTAGCCACCAAAACTCATCAGCTCAAGTGGCTGGCCATGTGCGCTCATAAGCGCAAGGTGTCGTGTTCGATCCACTGCTTTTCGAGTGCCTCATGGCTCGATGTCTTTGGGCACTAGGAGATGAAGAGGTGCTAGAGCATGTGATATCGAATCAGACAAATGTTGCATATCTATGGCTTTTTTTGGCTTTTTGAATCCATGAATCAATCGGATCTGGCTCGGGTGTTAACCACCATGTGGGCTATCTGGTGGGCGAGGAGACGGGAGATACATGACGACAAATTTAAGAGTCCTCTTACAACGCTGTACTTTATCAAACAGATATCTTGAAAACCTGGAAATAGTTGTTGCTCGGAATCCTGGTTCCATTAACTCTTCGGCTACACCTTGTCAGAGGGTTTGTAGATGGATGACACCCGAGGGAGAAGCTGCAAAAAAAAGTTGATGGTGGACTATCTCGCCATGGCAATATGGGTGTAGTGGCGGATGTCTGTAGGGGAAAGGAGGGCTGTAACGTGTGAACCTCTGTTTTTGTTTTTGACGGCCTAGTAGAGCCAGCTAGCGTGGAAGCACATGCATGCAATGAGGCTCTCGCCCTTGCCTGGAACCTCAATCTCACATACCTGGTTATTGCCTGGGATTGTATTGGAGTTATTTCAAACATCAACAATGGTGCTGCAACATCCTATGCTTTGGTTCCGAGCGAGATCGATCACAGAAGCTAGGATCTTGCAAATGACGGCTTTCGGTTTGAGAATAGAGAGGCCAACTTTGAAGCACATGCAATAGCAAAAGCAGCTTCTGACTCTTCCTTTAGGATGCCATATGTGGGTAGGGATACTTCCTGAAATTGCTTGGTATCCCTTATGTTTTGAACGTTGAATAATAAAATCCCTAATTCACCTTTTTTTAGACAAAAAAATCCCTATAATTCACTAAGAACGAAATGTACGTCCACCAACGAAGCCGCCCGATTCCAACGCCCGCCTGGGCCTCAACATATGGCTCAACGAAGTCCAACTCCAACCCAGTTTCTTCTGGCACGGCAACGGCAGGCACATCCTTCCCCACAGACTTCGCCGCGCCCCCGCCGCCTCTTTCGTCTTCGATTCCCCAATCCCCGCCGCTTCCCCGCCCCCCCTCCCCCTCCCCCGAAAATCTTCCTAAATTGCCAGTCTTCGCACCAGCCGGCGGAACCCTAGCTCTGGAGCTGCTGCCAGATCAGGGCGGCGGAATCGGCGGCTCCTTCCCTGGCGCCCCACTTCGGAGGCTTGCGCCGCTCGGCGCGTCCCCAGTCCGCGTCTTTCCTCCGGCCACACCTTCAGGATTCGGGCCGCTCCTCTTTACCCTTGCGCGTGCACATGTATGATTCTGACCTTGGTAGCGCTCCGGTCTCTCTCTGATCTTGGCCCTTCTGTCGTTGATGCCCCGATGCTGTTGCCGCTGTCCTTATGCAATGCAATTCATTCACGAACACAATTGATTCTGATTCATGCGCCAACTACTCTTCTATGAAATAAGTATTTGCTAGTATTAGATGTCAATGGACCATCAAAACTTAAGAAAAAAAATATATTCTTATAAGCTGCTAACTCTTCAATTCTTGCTAGATAGTCTGTCATGTTGTCAGTTTTTAATGTGAATAAGCACTTTCATTTCATAGATCACAGACCCCATGCTTAATAGTCCATTGCAAGAATTATATTATTCAAGGAGGTGTCCAGGCTCAATAGGGGTCTGTATTTCATAACCATAGGTTTATGCTACTTCTGATGAATTCCTAACAAAATGTTATTTTTGTTGCAACTTCACATTTTCAGGATTCTGATATGCTTGGTCAAGTTTAGTACAGCCGCTCCCTATTGATTCCATTTTCTCTGATGCACGGTGGTCGGCCGGCACACCTCTACCTTCTGTCGCAGCGTATCCAGGTCAGCATTGCGGCTTCCTCGACACTAAACTTATGCAACCATCCACCACAATTTTTCCTTTGTGACCTATATATACTCGGCTTCAGCGACAGTCTTGCTGATCTTAGGCAATCGACATTCTCTTCGCTTACTTGTCAGATGGGTGTTGCTTTGATGATTTAATCTGATAAAGATGACACACTAGGATGTAGAGGTACACAGAAAATTTCCGGTTAGTTTGTACATGACTGGATCATCTCCATGCAAAAATTTATGATACATATTTGGTAGGAAAATCTGTGAGGGGCTAAAACTGCAGCCTTCCCTTACCGCCCAATGCAAGTTCCCGGTTTAATTCTGGATTATTATTGTAGCCTTTAGGTTAAGTTTTTATTTGGTAAGCATAGCACCTAATTTACGATGAAGTGCATCCATCAAGCAAATTGTGTGACTGTTAATACAGAGCAAACATATCAGAATAGGTGATATTCGAGTCTATTGGAAATTGCTCCAATTAAGTTAAGATCAACTAAGTTACTAGGACCTGGATGCCCTGCAAGATACACAAATCTATCTTTGAGGCATGTGAGATTGCATCCTTCTATTCAAGGATTTCTGTCAGCTCATAATATATTGTGGTTTAAATGTGGGGTTTAAGTGCACAATTGAACTTTAGCTTCGAACAAAACAATGGTGTGTTGGTCTGTACAGAGGCGGACATTTTTGTTGCATTCCATGCTTGTCTATCAATGATTTTGACGTGTTTGTCCAGCATGTTTACTGTTTTGTGTTGTACTGTTTATACATATATTGATGGTCAGTTATGATATGGTTGTCTGTTCGCATAATGGTCGGTTATGTAATGGAGGTCTCTTCATGATGTGCTAGGGCATAATGTCGTTGTAGTCAAAGAGCTGCTATTCTTTGAGCACGTGTTGGACGGAACCGGTAGAAGCCATTCTTTAATGTGTGGTTATCCTTAATTTACATCTTCCTTAATTCACATCACAAAAAGTATTAAGTCCCTCTTTTGTCCACATGAACTGCCCTCCTTTGCCACATAAAAGGCGTCGAGCGCTCTATGGAAGCATCCAATCTCGCCGCTCTGCCAACTTCGCCTGAACGCCGACTGCCAATGCTCCATATACCGTCATACAATCTTGCCATTCTACCTACTTCACCGGAACACCGACCGCCGGTGCTCCATCTGAGGTACGCTGGATCACATGCCAAGCTAAATGCGTCTCCGTCATTTTTTAAAAAGAAATGATTTTTAGCTTCCATCGTTATTACCTTGCCATGTACGTACAGTCTGCAAAGTTTGCAAACAAAAAGTGAAACCTATAATGATGAGTGATGACTACGGTATTATATCTATTTAATTACCAGGATTAAATCTTCATGACTGTAAACGTTAGACATGTAGTATGCAAGTTTAGAGAGGGACATATCAAGTTTAC
The DNA here is from genome assembly GCF_002162155.2 of Triticum dicoccoides. Classification (NCBI taxonomy): domain Eukaryota; kingdom Viridiplantae; phylum Streptophyta; class Magnoliopsida; order Poales; family Poaceae; genus Triticum; species Triticum dicoccoides. The sequence goes on from NC_041392.1 coordinate 675,820,636, forward strand.
TATGAATTCAAAAAGGGCACATTTGACAAACAACACACTTCAGGCTCTTTAATTGATTATTATTTTAGGGAGCAAAGATGCACACATGCCTTTCTTGCGCTGTGCTGAGAGTATATAATTTCATTCTGATTAGCTTGTTGGTTGGTAACCTATACTGCTAGTAAGTTGCCGTTGCCTTGTCTGATCTGATACTTGTTAGTTGCCAAGCTGTAGTGATAGATTGCAGCCCTAACATGATGTCGATTATATCTAATCAGTATACACTATATTTCTGTAGTTATGCTAATTGGATTGGAATGAACGTAAATCAACCGGGTATATTTTTACATGGCCTTATACTATGGCTTTTTGGGTAGGCTGTTTTCAACTGGACTACAAATCAGTGTTATTTTCATGCATGGAAGTAGCGCTCAACCTTATTACTAACTAACATGTAAACGGTTCTGCTGCCTTCCTATTCTGATCATGGATTTTAAGCATATTGCTAACAAAATGTTGGCGAGTGTGGCATTTTTTACCTAATCCAAAACATGGCCAATACTGAATTTCTAGCTTTCACGTTGCCATGTATATCCCATCTAAATTTCTTAGTTTATGGACATTACAACTAAATTTAGCAGCTGCTGCGAGTGAAACACAATTGGGTAGAGCAAATTAATTACCGTTGGATTGAAAACAATAGGTTCAATTGGTTTTTGTGCAGCGGGAGGGGAGAAATTATATATGGTACAGGCTAACCTGGCCATTTTATGTTTTTTCTTTTGAGTGAATGCCTTCATGGCTTACTTTATTAATCAAATAAGGAAACTTACATCGTTCACAAGAGATTCATGAATAAAAGGGGATTCATCTACCCAATTACATGATAAATGGTCCTCATAGCTATGCTTAGCAATCTCATGTGCGACGGCATTGGCCTCCCGATAACAGTGAGCAAACTGAACCGTACCTATCTCCACAATCAAGTCAACGTAATCCGCTAAAACTGCAGCTCCTTCATGCCACCAAGTACTTCAGCACATGCTTCGATTACTTCTAAACAGTCTGATTCTGCTACTATTTGATGGTAGCCTAGAGATGCCGCCAAAGATAATCCTTCTTTCATCGCCAAGGACATAATGTATTTTTATCTATTCGGTTGTCAAATGGTTCTGTATCAGCAGATCCCTCTGTGGGTTCTGCAGGTGTATTGTTGATACATGTGAGTTTGGATTATTTAGATAGATGATGTATTTGTGGGGTCTGGTGCTCATTATAATGGTGTGCCGCTAACAAGGATAAAAGAGAAATTCTCCTGCATTGTGATTAATGTATATGACCCTACTCAGCAGGTGCTTAACAGTTAGTGTTTTTGTGGTACTTATCTTGCTTGCAGTATGGTTTATAGCTGACCTCCTTGATTCAGTTTAACAGCAATGGTAGATATAGTGGCAAAGTTCCATTGTTGTATAGTATCAGGATTTTTATGAAAACTTAACATCTCTTTTCTCGACCAGAATTTCAAATCATAGACGATGGGTGTTGAACTGCTAGAATATTTATGCCCCTTTGCAACACATGGGCATATGTGCTAGCTTATTCCAAAAGAGAAAAACATTGGTACTATGTTGATAGCGAGGGTGCAAGGCTCAAGGGAAGCAGGTTCTCTAGCTCTCTGTATGCTTATGGTATCTTGGATGAGGTTTATACCTCTATATGTTGCTTTGCTCATTGTTCATATTATCTTGAAGTTGCATCCCTTATGTTTGTGCTTTACATTTCAGTTACAAATTCAATTCAACATGTCAGTTGAGGAAGCTGCTGAGTTAGCATGGTGGGCTATTTACCATTCAATATTCCTAGACGGAGCTAGTGGTGGCTGTGTTAGTGGCGGTATGCATTCTGTTTCTTAGTATCTATCATGATATTTGTTTTGTTCACTCACAACATGCATGCATATTTGTTAAACACCTTGTCATTATATCTTCCTTTTGAAAATACCAAACATAACTATTTGAGTTGTAATTACTTCCGTAAGTTTTTTTCCAAAGTTTGGCAAAGTTCAGAGATTTTTGTATTTTCCATCATGTAATGCACACCCCTAGCTTGGAATAGGGATTACGATGGTGATAAATTAAGCCATACCTTTCTATTTACAAATGTACAATGTTGTAGAGTATCAAAGGTGTTGTAGAGTATAGACATGGGTCTAGACATCTAGGAAAACCTCCCTATATAATGGTTACATATTAATTACATGCGTAGATATATTCTTTTTTTCATATGGCTTACATCTTGGTAGATTCTAAAATATGGTGTGATGTATAAAGAATTATGGTCAATGCTATGTGTTTGGGTCAAATTATTATTTGAAAGTAGGGTAAAGTTTGTTGAAACAAAGAAAATTATCATTTGCGGTTGAGAGTATGGCTAATATCCCACTCAATCCTGGTTGCATCATTGCAAACGTGGCCCACTTTGCAGAAGAATACACCAACCATTTTGATAGTGGGCCTAACTCATCTCGACAATTCTGTTTGGGCCTCACTTCCCCTAATATGCTAGTCATCATCTCCTTTTCCGTATTTCTCTTGGTCATTTCACGATCTGAGAGATACGCCAACAATTTTGGTATTCACAAACTTATTTATATTCTGTGAGTATTAAATTGGCCGCAAACATTTTTTGAGTTCACAAACTTATTTTGAATACGTGAACATTTTCTGAGTTCGTAAACATTTTTCAAATTTGCAAACATATTTTTTGAACCTGTGAATGTTTATTGAATTCTCAAACACTTCTTTTCAAATTCGCCTTAAATGTTATTAGATTCTAAAATATGGTGTGATATAAAGAATTATGGTTAATGCTATCTTTAGTGTTTGGATCAAATTATTATTTGAAAGCATGGGTTAAATTTGCCAAAGAAAGAAGTTATCGTTTGGGCTTGATAGAGTATGACTATATCCCACTTGGTCCTGTTGCATCAAAAGCATGGTACACACATTGGAGAAGAATACACCAACCATTCTGGTAGTGAGCCTAACTCATCTCAACAATTCTGTTTATGCCTTATTCCCCTAATGCGCTAGCCATCATCTTCTTGTCCCGTATTTCTCTTAGTCTCACTCCCAAACACTTCACGGTCTGAGAGAGGGAATGCTAGCAGCTATGTCAACATTGCCCCATTCGACTGTTTATGCCACCTGAGAGGATGAAGGCTCTAGAGGCATCGTAGAGAGTCTGCCACCATCCTAGCCACGACGACGACAATGCTGCAGAGCATATAGTGAAAAGTAGAGTAGGACTGTGGCGTGACAGCACCACGGGAGGAGCTGCACACAAACAAGGGGCACTGCAGTCTGTTTCTTCTTTTGGGCGAGTGGAAGCGAGATAGTCAAGACTCCCAATAAGATGACGGTAAAGCGTCGGATCAGATAGAGGGTCACCATCAGCAGCATGGAGGTGAACATTAAGCTCCATGGAAGTTGTAACAATACGCTCATCATTAAGGGCAGCACGAGCAAGATCCTGTAGATCTTTTTTTGAGCAAGAAGAGACTTCAATCCCAAGAAAGTAGCGAAGAGGGCAAGATCCTGTAGATCTTTTTTTGAGCAAGAAGAGACTTCAATCCCAAGAAAGTAGCGAAGAGGGCAAAGGTCAGGCATAAGAAACTGCACACTAAGACGTGCCTTCACAAAGGCAATATACTCGGGGTCGTGACGAACAAGAGCAATAAGGTGGACAAACAACGTAGGGTCATGAGCACTAGTTGAAAACCTGCGACAACCACCGCAAAGGCAAAATGCTCAAACCAGGCATGAAGGGCCTGCTTAAAGCCATTTAGAGAGCGATGAAAAAGAGCATGTCGCTAGGAAGAGAATACCCAAGTGATGGCTGCATGTAAACCTCCTCATGCAGCTCACCATTAAGGAAGGCATTCTTAACATCAAGTCGAGACACATACCAATGGTGAACAAAGGCCACAACAAGAAGTGTGCGAACAATGGTCATATTGTTCGCATGAGCAAAAATTCTCATCGTAATCAAGACCATGCTCCTGCTGAAAGCCTTGAGCCACAAGACAAGCTTTGTAACGCTCAAGAACCATCACAACGAGTCTTAACCATGTAGACCCACAAGTGATGAGACGAACACGAGGAGGAAGAGAAACAAGATCCCATGTGCCGATATGCTCATGAGCAACAATCTCCTTTGTCATTGCAAGCTACCATTTGGGATGAACAACAACATCATGATAAGAAGTCGGCTCAAGAACAGCAGCGCCAACGCTTGGAAGACCAAGGCGGTCAACAGGCAGAAGCGGATGAGGACGCAAGCCATAAGTAGTCTGAGACATGGAAGATGGCACATCAGTAGATGCATCCACAAGATGCGGACGACCTGTATAAAGTGAGGAAAAGATGGAAGAATACGAGGAGGAATCATCGGGACAATCTCAGGTGGTGGTGACAAGGAAGCCTCCGATGACGAAGGTGTAGAATCCTATGATAAGCGAGGTGAGGAAATCATAGGAGAGATGTTTTATCTGCAATAATCGGAGAAGCAGGAGCAACACGATGAATGGATAAGGGCTCAACATGAGTGATACGAGTGTCGTTAAAAGTGAGGAAAGAGATATCCTCCACCGAAAAAGGAAGATGGACACGGGTACAAGGGATGAGACTCATCAAAAGTCATGCCCCGAGAAACAGGCATCGGACAACCAACACTATCCTAACAGAGATATACCTTATGCCGATCGTTGTATCCTATGAAGACACACTCAACAGACCGACCAGCCAGTTTGATGCCTTCACCAGGGGCATGGACATAGCAAACACAACCAAACAATTGAAGTGTTGAATAGATCAAGAAACATCAAGGAAACGCTTGAAAGGAACGCCACCCTGTAGAGCCGTGGATGGCTAAAGGATGATGATATAGATTAGTGGTGACAAATTTGGTCCAAAAATGCGGCGAAAGAGAGGCGACGACCATCAATGCACGAGCCGTCTCAAGAAGGCGATGATGCTTGCGATGCCATTCTGAGCATGAGCACTAGGACAAGAGATGTGACCAGGAGTACCCTGCTCAGCAAGGACTCGACACAAGAGCTTGGAGATACACTCTCCAGCATAGTCATCACATAACACACAAATAGGCGTAGAGAAGTGGATGTGAACCATGGCAGCAACATGTTTATGTATAGATAAGACCTCACTGCGAGAAGAAATAAAGTATATCTAGGTGTGTCGTGAGAAATCATGTATAAAGATAATATGCTACTGAGGATCTCATTTCAAGGCAAAGGGGGATGAACCCCAGACACAGAGTGAACAAGGTCGATAGTATGCTGAGACAGTCTATGCCAACAACCCTGATGGTCTAAAGACATCGCCGAAGACGGATCCAAGAAGACCATGTCTAACTAAGGATGAGAGATGAGAGCCACATAAGTGACTCAAGGAGATGATGCCACTACTGAAAATAACTGGTAAACAAGGCAACAAAGGCGGAGAGACTGACGGTGGCGGCAGAGGGACTTGATCCAGCATTCCACGTTCTTGTGCACTCTCTATTCCCCGCCGAGCCGGCTTGGTGTCCTTATCCTGTTTGCGGATTTTGTGTCACGCACTTGATTAAGCATCCCATGTTCTCCTATTGTGTGCCCTTGGCCCCGACGATAGGTAGTGCCGTGTTCTCGGGCGCGTCCCGTGGGTAAAATCCAGGTATGCGCCAATTGTCCAAGCTCCTGCTCACCATTGGTGTTGCTCGAGCATGTGTTTATGGTGTCGCCCAACAAGGGAACACGGGATGTGGGATCGAGACAGCACACATAGCAACCCGCAACTAGGCAAAGGATACCCATCTGGACTTGCTGGGAGCGGAGGTGGACACAAAGGTGGATGTTGATATCCATAGGAGTCCCAATAGTGCGCTCATCGGTAAGAGCAGCATGAGCAAGAAGATAATGGATATTATTATATTTGAAAATAAAGAACCAATTAGAGGTAGAAGAAACCTCGATCGCAAGGAAGAAGTGAAGAGGAGCAAAATCAGACATAAGAAACTCATTATGACAAGCCTTCACAAAGGCAATGTGCTTAGTCATTGCCCATGATGATCGACATATTGAAGAAGTGTTCGACCATGATTTGAATGGTGGCTGGAAGTGTAGGATCATGAGCACTCGCCGAAAAAACAGTCGCAGTCACCACTGAAACGAAGTGCTTAAACCAGAGACGATGTGTTTACTCAAGACCATATAGAGAGTGACGAAGACGACAAACCATGCCATCCGGAAGAGAATACCCAGGTAGTGGCTACATGTAGGCATTCTTGACATCAAGCTGAGGCACATACCAATGGCGAACATAAGCCACAATGAAAAGTGTGCGAAGAGTGGTCATGTGGGCAATATGGGAGCAAATGTCTCATCGTAGTCATGACCATGTTCTCACCACTATACGAGCTTTGTAACGCTCAAGAGAACCATCCGAATCTTAACCTTGTAGGTTCCCTTCCAAGTGATGAGATGAGCATGAGGGGGAAGAGAAATGTGATCCCACACGCTGATGCTGCCAAGAGCATCAATTGTCGATGCCATTCAGATGATTAACAACGTTATGATAAGAGCGGCGCAATAACCGTAGCGGTCCATAGGCAGAAGCGGGACGAGCTCGGAAGCCATAAGTAGGTTGAGTTGGAGGCAGTGCGTTGCCAACAGAAGAAGACATAGTAGTCGAGGGAGATGGCTCATTAGAAGAATCCACAACATGCAATGCCGAGTGTACTAAAGTTGAGTAACATGAGGAAAAGAAGGATCATGAAAAGATGAAGTGGCAAGAGTGCCTCGACTATTGACCGGGAGGGAAGTACCATCTAAGAACATGAACATGAGAATCTAGAGGTGCAATCGAAGACAAATTGGTAGAATCATAACTCATATGAAAAGATGCTCCAGTACCAAGGATCCATGGAGGTGTACCTGATGTTGTAAAATGGTGGTCTCTTAGTTCCTCTAGAGTAAGTAGCAAAACCTACAAAACATGTCGATGGAGAACCAAAAGAAGTAGCTAGCAGAAAGTGATGTCGTGTAATCTCCAGCATAGTAATGGGCTCAACCGCTCAACTGAAGAGGTCGATGAAGAAGCATCACGTGACGAAGAACAAGAAGCAGTTTTCCAGAAGTGGTCGGGATCGTTCCAACTTTTTTTTCTATTTCTTCTTATCTTTTTTCTCTTTTTTTGTTTTTTCTTCTTTTTATCTTTTTTGCATCACGTGAGCGAGGGTCACCATCTGGAACACTCAACAGACGGTAATGGGATCGCACTGCCTCACGAGGAACACGGGATGTGTTAATGGTGTCGCCCAACAACGGAACACGGGATGTGGGATCGAGACAGCACACATAGCAACCCGCAACTAGGCAAAGGATACCCATCTGGACTTGCTGGGAGCGGAGGTGGACACAAAGGTGGATGTTGAGATCCATAGGAGTTCCAATAGTGCGCTCATCGGTAAGAGCGGCATGAGCAAGAAGATAATGGATATTATTATATTTGAAAATAAAGAAGCCATTAGAGGTAGAAGAAACCTCGATCGCAAGGAAGAAGTGAAGAGGAGCAAAATCAGACATAAGAAACTCATTATGACAAGCCTTCACAAAGGCAATGTGCTTAGTCATTGCCCATGATGATCGACATATCGAAGAAGTGTTCGACTATGATTTGAATGGTGGCTGTGTAGGATCATGAGCACTCGCCGAAAAAACAGTCGCAGTCACCACTGAAACGAAGTGCTTAAACCAGAGACGATGTGTTTACTCAAGACCATATAGAGAGTGATGAAGACGACAAACCATGCCATCCGGAAGAGATTACCCAGGTAGTGGCTACATGTAGGCATTTTTGACATCAAGCTGAGGCACATACCAATAGCGAACATAAGCCACAATGAAAAGTGTGTGAAGAGTGGTCATGTGGGCCATATGGGAGCAAATTTCTCATCGTAGTCATGACCATGTTCTCACCACTAGACGAGCTTTGTAACGCTCAAGAGAACCATCCGAATCTTAACCTTGTAGGTTCCCTTCCAAGTGATGAGATGAGCATGAGGGGGAAGAGAAATGTGATCCCACACGCTGATGCTGCCAAGAGCATCAATTGTCGATGCCATTCAGATGATTAACAACGTTATGATAAGAGCGGCGCAATAACCGTAGCGGTCCATAGGCAGAAGCGGGACGAGCTCGGAAGCCATAAGTAGGTTGAGTTGGAGGCAGTGCGTTGCCAACAGAAGAAGACATAGTAGTCGAGGGAGATGGCTCATCAGAAGAATCCACAACAAGCAATGCCGAGTGTACTAAAGTTGAATAACATGAGGAAAAGAAGAATCATGAAAAGATGAAGTGGCAAGAGTGCCTCGACTATTG
>NC_041392.1:675829576-675949877 GCF_002162155.2 Triticum dicoccoides
CGAAGACAAATTGGTAGAATCATAACTCATATGAAAAGATGCTCCAGTACCAAGGATCCATGGAGGTGTACCTGATATTGTAAAATGGTGGTCTCTTAGTTCCTCTAGAGTAAGTAGCAAAACCTACAAAACATGTCGATGGAGAACCAAAAGAAGTAGCTAGCAGACAGTGATGTCGTGTAATCTCCAGCATAGTAAGGGGCTCAATCGCTCAATTGAAGAGGTCGATGAAGAAGCATCACGTGACGAAGAACAAGAAGCAATTTTCCAGAAGTGGTCAGGATCGTTCCAACTTTTTTTCTATTTCTTCTATTTATCTTTTTTCTCTTTTTTTCTTCTTTTTATCTTTTTTGCATCACGTGAGCGAGGGTCACCATCTGGAACACTCAATAGACGGTAGTGGGATCGCACTGCCTCACAAAGAACACGGGATGTGTTAATGGTGTCGCCCAACAAGGGAACACGGGATGTGGGATCGAGACAACACACATAGCAACCCGCAACTAGGCAAAGGATACCCATCTGGACTTGCTGGGAGCGGAGGTGGACACAAAGGTGGATGTTGAGCTCCATAGGAGTCCCAATAGCGCGCTCATCAATAAGAGCAGCATGAGCAAGAAGATAATGGATATTATTATATTTGAAAATAAAGAAGCCATTAGAGGTAGAAGAAACCTCGATCTCAAGGAAGAAGTGAAGAGGAGCAAAATCAGACATAAGAAACTCATTATGACAAGCCTTCACAAAGGCAATGTGCTTAGTCATTGCCCATGATGATCGACATATTGAAGAAGTGTTCGACCATGATTTGAATGGTGGCTGGAAGTGTAGGATCATGAGCACTCGCCGAAAAAACAGTCGCAATCACTACTGAGACGAAGTGCTTAAACCAAAGACGATGTGTTTACTCAAGACCATATAGAGAGTGACGAAGATGACAAACCATGCCATCCGGAAGAGAATACCCAGGTAGTGACTGCATGTAGGCATTCTTGACATCAAGCTGAGGCACATACCAATGGCGAACATAAGCCATAATGAAAAGTGTGCGAAGAGTGGTCATGTGGGCCATATGGGAGCAAATGTCTCATCGTAGTCATGACCATGTTCTCACCACTAGACGAGCTTTGTAACGCTCAAGAGAACCATCCGAATCTTAACCTTGTAGGTTCCTTCCAAGTGATGAGATGAGCATGAGGGGGAAGAGAAATGTGATCCCACACGCTGATGCTGCCAAGAGCATCAATTGCTGATGCCATTCAGATGATTAACAACGTTATGATAAGAGCGGCGCAATAACCGTAGCGGTCCATAGGCAGAAGCGGGACGAGCTCGGAAGCCATAAGTAGGTTGAGTTGGAGGCAGTGCATTGCCAACAGAAGAAGACATAGTAGTCGAGGGAGATGGCTCATCAGAAGAATCCACAACATGCAATGCCGAGTGTACTAAAGTTGAGTAACATGATGAAAAGAAGGATCATGAAAAGATGAAGTGGCAAGAGTGCCTCGACTATTGATCGGGAGGGAAGTACCATCTAAGAACATGAACATGAGAATGTAGAGGTGCAATCGAAGACAAATTGGTAGAATCATAACTCATATGAAAAGATGCTCCAGTACCAAGGATCCATGGAGGTGTACCTGATATTGTAAAATGGTGGTCTCTTAGTTCCTCTAGAGTAAGTAGCAAAACCTACAAAACATGTCGATGGAGAACCAAAAGAAGTAGCTAGCAGACAGTGATGTCGTGTAATCTCCAGCATAGTAAGGGGCTCAACCGCTCAACTGAAGAGGTCGATGAAGAAGCATCACGTGACGAAGAACAAGAAGCAGTTTTCCAGAAGTGATCGGGATCGTTCCAACTATTTTTTCTATTTCTTCTTTTTATCTTTTTCTCTATCTTTTTTTGTTTCTTCTTCTTTTTTTCTTTTTTGCATCACGTGAGCGAGTGGCAGCTAGATATGCCATACTCCCAACAAGATGACGGTAAAGTGTCAAATTAGACAAAGGGTCACCATCAGTAGCACGAAGGTGAACATTTAGCTCCATGGGAGTCCCAACAGTGCGCTTATCAGTAAGTGCAACACAAGCAAGAAGATCTTGGATTACATTTCTTGAGCAAGAGACCTCAATCCCAAGAAAGTAGCGAAGAGGCCCAAGATCAGGAATAAGAAACTGATCACTAAGACGTGCCTTCACAAAGGCAATATACTCGGGGTATTCGCTAGTGACGATCATGTCATCAGCATATAGAAGAAGAGTCCTACCAAGAGCAGAAAGGTGGACAAACACCGTAGGATCATGAGCACTCGCTGAAAACCAGTGGCAGCCACCGCAGATGCAAAACGCTCAAACTACGAGCGAGGGCTTGCTTAAGGCCATAGAGAGTGACGAAGACAACAAAGCATGTCGTCAGGAATAGAATACTTATGTGGTGGCTGCATGTAAACCTCCTCACGTAGCTCACCATTAAGAAAGACATTCTTAACATCAAGCTGAGGCACAGACAAGTGGCGAACAGAGGCCACAACAAGAAGTGTGCGAACATTGTGCCACATGAGCAAACAATCTCATCGTAATCAAGACCATGCTCCTACTGAAAGCCACAAGCCATAAAACGAGCTTTGTGGCGCTCAAGAGAACCATCAGAGCAAAGTCTTAACATTGTAGACCCACTTACAAGTGATGGGATGAACAGGAGGAAGAAGAGAAACAAGATCCAACGTGCTGGTGCGCTCAAGAGCAACAATTTCCTCTGCCATCACAAGATGCCATTTGGGATGAAAAACAACGCCAACGCTTGGAAAATCATGGTGGTCCACAAGCGGGAAGCGGACGAGGATGCAACGCATAAGTAGGTTCAGGCGGGGAAGATGGCACATTAGTAGACGCACCCACAACACGCGGACGACGAGTATAGAAGTGAGGAAAAGATGGAAGAATACAATGAGGAATCATCGGGACAAACTCAAGTGATGGAGACAATGAAGCCACCGGTGACGAAGTTGTACAATCTTGTGATAATTGAGGTGAGGAAATCATAGGAGATGATGGCATTGGATCTACAATAATTAAGAAAGTGTGGGAAGAGTGTCCATGTGGGCCATAGGAGCAAATGTCTTGTTGTAGTCATGACCATATTCCCATTATTAGACGAGCTTTGTAATGCTCAAGAGAATCATCAAAGTCTTAGCCTTGTAGACCCTCTTACAAGTGATGAGACAGGCACAAGGAGGATGGTTAGTGAGATCCCATCTGCCGATGCATGCAAGAGCATTCGATGCCATCCTATCCGGGATGAACAACAATGTCACGATAAGAAGTCGTCTCGAGAAGAGCGGTGCTAGAATAACCATAGCGGTCAATAGGTGGAAGTGGGTGAGTTCCGGAAGCCATAAGTAGATTGTGCTGGAGGTGGTGTGTTGCCAACGCGCGAAAGAATCCACAACACATAGATGACCATTCTAGTCAAGAAGAGGATGAGGGGAATCACTAGGGAAGCCTCCGGTAATGAACAAGGTGAAGTCATAGGTGACGATGGTGTGGGGTGTACAACAGTAGTACGGGAAGACACGGTCACTCGGGGAGGCCAAAGGAGAGGATGGATGTGGATAGAAAGGACAAGACTCATCAAAAGTCACATCCCGAGAAATGTGTAGTCTGTTTGGTGCATTCACGAGGGCAAGAAGAACGAAGCAAACACAACCAAACAAATGAAGCATTTAGTCAGGAGAACGACCAAAAAGACGCTCAAGAGGAATGCCACCCTGTAAAGCAGAGGCAGGATGAATGTTTGATGAGGTAGGTGGAAGTAGAAACACCTGAGGTGGAAGAGAGGCGACGATCATTAATGCACGAGCCACCTCAAGAAGGTGACGCTGCTTGCGCCCAGCAACACCATTTTGAGCGTGAGTACCAGGATAAGGGAACTGAGCAAGTGTGCTTTGCTCAACAAAGCTTCTTACAAATAGACAAGACTTCACTACAAGAAAACATAAAATATGTCCATGTATGTCAAGAGTAATCATCTGAAAAGATTATATAGTAGCGATTGCCTCCTTCCGAGAAAGAGACCGTCGATTGCAGTGAAGGGAATGTGAAGCTAGTCAAGCTCCTAGAGGCCCTGAGAGTCACAGTGTTGAGGGCTAGCACCAAGTAGACCACCCGTGTGAGGATCCTAATCAGAACAAGATTTAGAGTCAAGAATGACCCTACAACCAGAGTGAAAAAATGCTACCAAAAACAAATTCTTGCTTTCAGAAAACCAGAGTGAAAAAATCTAACCACCTGAAATGAGTTGCATGGTAAATGGAGGAACATGAGCAATAGAAGAAGCATGAAAAGATGAAGTGCTAAGAGTGCCTCGACTATCGACTATCGACTAGGAGGGAAGTACCATCAACAGTAAGAACATGAGCATGAGAATCTAGAGGTCAAGTGGGGGACAAATTGGAAGAATCATAAGTCATATGAAAAGACGCTCCAGTACCAAGGATCCATGGAGGCGTACCTGATTGTGTAAAAAGTGTTTTCTCGGTACCAGAAGAATCAGTAGCAAAACTTGCAAAACCTGTCGATGGAGAACCAAAAGAAGTAGCTAGCAGACACCGAAGTCCTGTAATCTACATTGGCCCTGTTTGGATACTCTAACTCAGTTAGAGGTTAGAGTTAGATTCTAACCGTGAACCAACCTGAACTAACTCTAACCAGAGAGGTGTTTGGATGGTAGGGTTAGATTGACAATAAATGCTCTTTCTCAATCATTTGGCTACTTTGGACCCTATTTTCTACCGGATTTGGCGCAGCGAGCCCTGGCCGAGGCAGACGGGGACTCGCCCGGCAAGGAGCCGCGCTGGCCTCTTGCGCAGCCCGCCGACCGAATCTGTCGTCCCTGCGCAAGGAGTCATGTTGGCCGAGGCTGACGGGGACAGGCCGCACAAGGAGCCGCAACTGCTTACTGGCGGGCCGCCGGGAGACGAGGGGGTTGGAACGGGAGGATAGGGTGGGGTTGCTTACCGGCGGTGGACGGGAGCGTGGATACGGCGAGGCGCCTTCACGGGCGGTGCGAGACGGAGGGAGAGGACGAGAAGCTTCGAGGAAATGGGGAGGGATCTGCTGCAGGGAGAGTGAGAGAAAAAGGTCTTTCCTTTTTTAGTGGTCCCAAGGAGAACTAACCCAAATAAGCACCTTTTGGGTGGGTTAGATTTTTTGGGTGTCTAACCCAAACTAACCCTCCCCGTTTGGATATTTTTGGGTTAGTTGAGTCCAAACTAACCCAAACTAACAAGGCCATTGTAGTCAAGGGCTCAACTGCAGAGGTCAACGAAGAAGCATCAGGCAATGAAGAACCAGAAGCAGTAAGTAGGTGTCAGAAGTCGTGCAATCTCTTACAAGGTGAAGGACATTGCTGAAGTGGTCGACGTAGAATCACCAGAAGAGGAGTGACCACCACCACTTGTGTAAGCCTAGATGATGACTAGTACCTGTTGTAGAATCGGTGGAGACGAGGTTACATGCACACGAGGACCAGTTGCGAAGGGAAGGCGCACATGATGTAGCCGGTGGAGTGATGTGCACCAACACTACTGATGAAAGCCGTGAGGCAAGTTTGTGTACAACGACCATCACCGCTTGTAGGGGTCGCGAGAGGAGTCATTGTAGAGCCACTATCGTAGCCTACGGAAGGCACCGGGGTGAGCAACGTCATAGATGGAGGAGCACCAAGCATCGATGGACAATGCATGTGCGACAGCCTAAAAAGCCACCACACAACAAGAGAAATTGTGTCCAATGAAGACATTGTACCTTTTTTTGTTCTTCTACTCTTTTACAGAATTAGCTTTGTCTTACGAAAGAAGAGAGTAGCGGAGCATGGAAGAGCAGCGTATAGGGCGCATGTGAAGGGGCATGTGGTCCCCTAGAGAGGCATGTCGACAGGACAGGTTGCTGTTTGTGAGGTCTGGCGGCGAAGTCCGACGTTGAGGTCTTGCGTGCAGCAAAAGAGGGAGCTGAGATTGTGACCTGCAACAACGGACATCGCGGAGATTGCGGATGGGCGCCGGCCTCCTTGAGAAGATGGTGAGGTGTCGACCAGCTGGAATGTCGGGGCATCTTGGAGCGGCGAAAAGGCATGACCTCTTGGAGCGGTGGGACGTTGGCCTCCGTAGAAGGCGATGAGGCACCAACCTTCTAGAGATGGAGATGAGGCACAACCTACTTGGAGATGGTGAAGAGGTAGCATGCGATTGCGAGCGCGATGGAGGTGGCCACCAGTGGCGAGCACGACGGAAGCGGAGGTATCGAGTTCGGAAGGGCATGACGGGAGCGATGGCCTGTGGGAATTCACCGGGGCGGGATTGCCTTGGACGACAATGGAGAGACTACCATGATCTTGTGGTAGCAGAGTGACGACGACATTGATTAGAAAATCGATCTAGAGGAGCACGAGTTGTGCATGCGAGAAAGAAAACCTAGGCTTTGATATCATGTTAGGAATGTACAACTTGTATTCCCAGGGATGAAAACGGAGTGGAAAGTTTCAGCTTTTCCGAAGAAAAAATGGAAACAGAGAGGAAATATGAAAGCGGAAATGGAAATTTGCAAAACGAAAATAGAAATGAAATTTTTGATGCGGAAATGGAAACAAAAACGGAATGGTGTTTTCCGGTGGAACACACGTGGAAACGAAACTTTCCGTTTCCATCAATATGGAGTTTCCGTTTCTACTATGGCCCATGGCTGCTTTGTAGCTCAACTATCAAACAACACACAATGACACAATCAGTAGAATGAGCAGAATGTATCATTTGAGTAAAACTGTTTACTACCACAAACATACTCAACTAGACCCTATACGGAATTGTCATGTAGTACTACAATACTACCCTATGTTACCAACACAACCATATTATTTTGTAGCCATGTTAACAATTCCATCAATTTGTTTTTTGTTTATTTGTATTTCTCTATGGTTCAAGAGGTTTTAAGTTACGTTCAACACATAGTTTTGTTTTCGTATCCGCTCTGTATTCGCTTCATGTTTGTTTTCGATAGTATCTGTTTCCGTATTCGTTTCTGGGGTTTCTGTATTCATTTCCGCTTCGGCAAAAAAAATATGAAAACAAATATGGTAGCACCTAGTTTCGTCCGTTTTCGTGCCGTTTTCATCCCTAGTGCTGAGCCCTAGGTGTCAGAAGTGTGGTGTACATGATGACCGGGCAGTGATCTAACGCCATGGAGGATCCCGTGGCTGAAAAGCAACTAGGATGTCTTTTCCGTTGAGCAGAATAAGCGGTTTGGCTGCACCACCATTGGCGAACGTCACTTGTTGCTCCAGGTGTAGCGCCGCCAGGCGAGGTTGATCTCGTGAAGCTCGAGGTAATCAACGAAACGATGGAATTTGCCCATCTATCTTCTGTCTAGGATAGTGTTATTCATATCCTTCACTTGGTACATCAAGTTGAAGTCACCGGTAAATGACCTAAGGGCCATGGTGTGCGAAATGGAACTCACAACTCTTGGAGGAAAGCGAAGCGGTCTGCATCAGCGAAATGACCATATGCGGTTGACAATCACCGAGTGGGTGGTTGAGACGAACAAAGGGCAAAGGTGAGGAAGGCTACCCTAGAAACTTCCCAGCTATCTGATCTCCAAGCAACCAAGATATCTCCATGTGTTCCAGCAGCTGACAGGACGAGACAGTCGAAAGTAGGTCCGAGTAGTCCAAGGATGGATTGTCAATCATAGCTAGCTTTGTCTCCTGAACAAAGAGAAGGCAAATGTGTTTGTTTGGAACAATTGCATGGAGCACATTACATCTCATCGGTGCATTAAGGCCTTACACGTGTAAGAAGACTACATCGAACTAAGGATGAGAGACGAGAGTCACACGAGTGACCAAGGCGATGATCCCACTTCTGAAAAGAGCTGGTAGACAACGCAACAGAGGCGAAGAGACTGGCTGCGGTGGCAATAGAGGGAAGGTGAAGCCAGCTAAGCTCCCAGATGCCCTATGAGTCACGTCGTCGATGACCGACACGAAGGAGAGCACCAATGTGATGGTCCAAAACAGAGCATGAGTCAAAGTCGGAAATTACTTGACAACTAGAGTCAACAATCTGACCACCAGAAATAAGCTACATGGTAAGTCGAGGAACATGAAAAGACGAAGTGCTAAGAAGTCCTGGACCATCAACTAAGAGGGAGGTATGTACAAGTGTGTTACAATATGCAACAGAAAGCCCTTTATAGAACGAGGAAAATACAAAGGGGTACACGCTAAATATATCTCCTAACACCCCACCCCCCTCATGATGGATCAGTAACACTGAGTTTGGAGAGATAGAAGTCGTGTTGTGCCCTAGTATTGGTCTTCGTAAAGAAATCCGCCAACTATAACTCAGAAGGCACATACTGAGAAGCAATAGCTTGATCCTGCACGCCAGCACGCACAAAAGAAGCATCAACCCCAATATGCTTGGTGAACTCATTCTTCACATGGTCGTGCACAATACTAAGAGCACTTGTACTGTTAGACAAACGCAAGATAGATGTATTGACAGAAACAACAAACTTCTGAAGTAGCCACCTTAACCAAGTCACCTCTGTCGTCAAAAGAGCCATAGCTTGCAACTCAGCCTCTGCACTCGAACGTGAAACTACAATCTGTTTCTTTCTTCCAGGCAATCAAAGAACCGCAAAACAAAACACAGTAAGCAGAAAGTGAACGGCGATTCCAGGGATCACTAGCCCATGTAGCATCTGAATAGGCCTAAAGCTGTAATGAACTAGAGTGCGAAAAAAAAGATACAGTGAGAGATCGTGCCACGAAGGTATTGGAGAGCATGAAGGAGGTGATTATAGCGAACCGATGTGGGCGCAGAGACAAACTGACCCAAAATATGGACATGATAGGAGATATCTGGACAAGTGGCTGCTAGATAGACAAGATTCTCAACAAGATGACGATAACCCGTCGGATCAAACAGGGCTCACGATCAGTAGCACGAAGATGAACTCTATGGGAGTCTCAACAGTGCCCTCAGCACGAGCAAGATCCTGGATATATTTTTCTTAAAAAAATTAAAAAACATCAAAGGTAAAAGAGACCTCTATCCCAATAAAGTAGCGAAGAGGACCAAGATCAGATGTAAGAAACTACTCAAAAGGTAATATACTCAAGGTCATCACTATTGATGATCATGTCATCAATATATAGAAAAGAAGAATCAGACCATGAACAGAAATGTGGATAAACAACGTAGGATCATGAGTGCTCGCTGAAAATCAGCAGCAGTCACCACAAAGGCAAAACACTCAAACTAGGCACGAGGGCATGCTTAAGGCCATAGAGAGCGCGACAAAGATGACAAACCATGCCATCGTGAACATAATACCTAGGTGGTGGTTGCATGTAAGCCTCCTCACGTAGCTCACCATTAAGAAAGGCATTCTTAACATCAAACCCGAGACACAAACCAATGGAATGGAGGCCACATCAAGAAGTGTGCAAACAATGGTCATATAATCGACATGAGCAAAAGTCTCATCGTAATCACGACCATGCTCCTGCCGGTGCACTCAAGAGTAGCAATCTCCTCTGGCATAACAAACTGCCATTCGGGATGAACAAAAGCATCTTGATAAGAAGTCGGGTCAAGAACGGCAGCGCCAACGCTTGGGAACACGATCAACAGGCGAAAGCGGACGAGGACGCAAGCCATATTACTTTCCTCACTTTTCCCAACACTCCTATCACTCTTGTTGAGCCCTTGTCCATCCGTCCTACTGCTCTTGCTTCTCCGACTATTGCAGATCCGCCGCCGCCATCTCCTATGGTTTTTTCACCTTGCTTATCATAGGTTTCTGCACCTTCATCCTCGATGACTTCCTGTCTTCATCACCTGAGTTTATCCCAGTGATTTCCTCCTCGTATTCTTCCATCTTTTCCTCACTTTTATACTCGTTCTCGCGTCGTGGATGCATCTAATGATGCACTATCTTCCTAGTCTCAACCTACATATCATCCACCGAAAAGGTTGAGGAAGATTGACGTGGGTAGAAGGGTCGCGGCTCATCTAAAGTCACATCCCTAGAAATATGCATCTGACGACCAACTTGATCCCAACAATCATATCCCTTATGCTCATCACTGTATCCTAAAAAGACACCTTGCAAAGATTGAGCGGTTAGTTTGGTGCATTCACGGGGGGCAAAAAGGACAACAAACACAACCAAACAAACGAAGCATTGAATAATCAAGAGAATGATAAAACAAATGCTCGAAAGGAACACCACCCTGCAAAGCAGTGGATGGCTGAAGATTGATGAGATAGGTGGAAGTGGAGACAGCCTCAGCCCAAAGTGGGGCGGAAGAGAGGTAGCGACCATCAATGCACGAGCCGTCTCAAGAAGGTGATGATGCTTGCTCTTGGCCATGCCTTCTAGGGCCAGTTCTTTTGGGGGGGGGGGGGGCTTATGGCTGGCTTTGTAAATAAGCTTCCCCCACCCCAACTTATTCTAGAAGCCCAATCTAAAATTTTATTTTGGAAACCTACTAATTAAGGATTAACTAGTAGGCTTGGCACCACAGGGTGGTCGGGTCATCGGGGTGAGCAGCGGTGGGCAAAGTTGGGCTTAGCCATGATGCTGCTGAAGGGAAGGCAGTCCGTCGCCGCTCGTGCCTGCCAACCAATGCTATCGATCACTGCTCACCGGCCTTCGTGCTTCATCTCCAATCTAGGCTGCACATCTTTGCCCTCGCCATCTTCTTCACCCAGTTTTTGCCTCTTCATTTCATTGGTTTCTTGATTATCGAATTTTGATTTCTTGATTTATGTATTTTTGAGACATGTTCTTGATTATCTCACTCCGATTTTCCTAGGTTATTTCCTGTGTTGCTTGCAAAGATTGAATTGGCATGGTCGTGGCACTCATACAATGCCTTGGTGCACCCCATTCTCGTTGCTTGCAAAGGCAGATCCCACAACCTCACACGTGCTATTAGTAATTTATGTGCTACAAATTTTCTCTTTTGGTTAGATGCATGCACACATGCTTTTATGCAGTGCTTTAAGTAACCTGGACATTTAGTGCTTTATGTGTGTAGATACAAGAAGATTTATGATCTTGTTAAGTAACATGTTGAGAGGTCTGAAGGAGGAGGGGCGGGGTTGGAAGCTATGAATGTAATATAAATACTTGCACTGCACTATATGATTTTTCATGTGCAAAATAGAATCACCCACAGTGTAGCTTTTGATTTATTCAGGTTGAGATGGGCAGTTGCAAATTCACTGGTTCACTGACCTAAATCTTTCTACTCAGGTTCATTTGTGTATCACCTTTGTTTTGAAAAAAATGCAAGCTTTATCATGTTTGTCATTAATAGATCAATGAAGCAACAAAATATTAGTTGGACCAATTCCTGATAGCCGTCTTCTTTAACCTGCTTCAGAATCAGGAAAGATTGGTTCCTAATATGTGATGCTTTCGTTTTAATGGGCTGGATAATCAGGAAGGTCCATGATATTTAAGCAGGCAAGATTCCCATTGTATTCCCTGGAAAGTCACTATCCTTGTGACAAATAGTATGACTTACGTTTTTTCCTGAACATCTATCTCTAGATAAAGCTTCTTCCCCGAACTGGCTTCGACAAGGCAGAAATCAAGGGCTATACGGTAGTCATCCATGTCAGCGTGTACCAGACAATCAAAGTATGCCAATACTAGAACACGTGTGTTTTAATATAATTTTTCCTCTTATTGCTTGCTGGGGATCATGTAGGCATCCTATTTTGTTCAGTAAGTAGAGATACATTTGCGCTGGGCATAAACACCAATATCTTGCAACATGAACAACTTGTTACAGTTGAAGCAACATTACAATTAACACTCAGAACTAGGCTATAATCAAACTTGTTCAGACCTTGCACATGCTTTAAGCTCTGCTGCAGTATTGTGTTTTGCTGCTTGTCCACTGTCATTCTCGGATATGAATTCAACTGTAGATGATTGAGCCAAATGAAGTATACAAAGTTTGGCCTCTAACCTGTCCTTTCTATGTATCGCTCCTTTCATTTCCCACAAAATCATTATTCTTCTGATAACTGAGAAATATATTCTTTGCTTGTTACTCCCTTCGATCCATAATAAGTGTCGCAGCTTTGAACTAACCTTAGTTAAAAACTGTGACACTTACTTATTTTGGATCGGAGGGAGTATTACTCTTGATTTCTTCAGAGAAAGAATACAAACTTTATACATTGTTCTTCTGATAACTGAGAAATATATTGTGGCTCATGTTGTGGCAAGGCTACTACGATCCATACTTTGTCAAGTATAAAGTATTATTGAGAGTATGAAGTTTGTTTATTTATAGTGTATTGCTCTCCTCTCTTCCTCTCCATTGTCATTGACGCAATTACAATTGCAGATTTAAGTCTCTTTGATCCTCTGCTGTAATCTGGCAATAATATCAGCACATAAATTGATTCGCTTCTTCCAGCGTGCATGGCATTCAACTCTCGGTGCAGGTTGTTCATTAGTGATCTGGTTTGCTAAAAGGCATATTATTTTATCCAGTCCTGGAATTGCTTATGTGCTGGCAAAACATGATAAGCAGGCATTGAACCTCGGCCATCCATCAACGAATTTATTCCATCTGTCAAAGATGATGATAACATCTATGGCTACTGTTGAAGACATCAATATCATCAAAATAGTATTAGATAGCTTACGAACTGTATTTTTTCCAGCTTACTATATGCAATGCTCTCTTTTAGGTTAAGTATCTGCATATATGAATCTAGTTCCTAAGGCATGCCTCAAGGGCAAGAGCTGCAGTCTTATCCTCGACCCTGAATGACCGATCGGGGTTGTTGATTGTGATCACACTGTTCGTTCCGGCATCGTTTTATGTATGCATAGTGGGGTACGGCGTGGGATTTAGCCAACGCCGGTCGCCTGAGCAATGCATGGTAGTCGCTCAAGAATGGTACAATGTCGAAGACTAACTCCTCGACTCTCTACGTGAAGCGTAGTTCGGGGACTACACCTTTAAAGGTTGTCCTGCTCGGCTGGATGCGAGATTTGTCGAACTGCACCTTTTGTAAAGTATCCTCGTATAAGGTTGAGGCTGCTGCCTCTGTCCATCAGGACCTTTGATAAGCGATATCCATCAATAATAGGGTCTAGGACCCAGTAATTCCTGAGCTTGTGGGTGGCTGGTTTATCCGATGAGGCGGAGTGGATGGCACATGATTCGTCGAGCATGGCGTCTAGCCGCGATTTAAACTTTCCGCTGCTGGACCGACCTCTCTTTCAGGAGGGCTGCTTGTCGTCCAAGTTGGTGCTGCTGTGCTTGGATCATCGATTGCGGCGCATGCACTGTTTTCTTCTACGATCTTGGATAATTCGGTGTTGGCGTTCTCGCGCCATTCATTGACTGTCCAGGCATCCACCATGTTGTACTTAGCGACTATGTTGGAGAGTTCGGTGAATGTCTTCAGCTGACACCGAAGGAATTCTATCATTATCCCTTTGTCGTGGGTGTTGTCACGGAAGGCTGCTAATGCCTCTTGTTCCGTGCAGTCTGGGATTTGGTTCTTCGGGAACTAAAATCGTGTCCAGAATTCCTGGGTCGTCTCCCTCGTCTTTTGTACGACAAGGGCTAGATCCTAGATGTTAGTTGTTCCCGATTTATTTGTGTGGTATTCGACATGGGAGGTGGGTGGGATTGAAGATTTCATTCCCGATCTAATCTGGCATCGGCGCCTCCGATGAGTTTTTCCGTTGTCAATCTAATGTTGTCCCTGGCAATTTCGACGAAACCTGGCTTGTCAGGCCATCGTATTGTATCGTCGGATTCGATCTCCAGGCTTGGTCTGACAAGTAGATCCTCGGTGCTTGGGCGGAGATAGCCTGCCGCTCTTTGCTAGATCTAATTTCATGGTGGAGGAGGCCACGACAGGGTTTGAACCATCGAGCTCTATGTCTCGACTGATGGTTCGAGTTTTGATCTTCTCCGGTGGCTCAGTTAAGCCGGGATGCCACGCAGAGGCTACGTCGGCATCGATCTGATCGTCAGCTCTTGAAGCCATTGAGTTGCTTCGATTTTCCAGAGGGACTTGTATGAGCCACCAATGTCAGAGCTAAATCCGCCGGATCTCGGGTAGGAGGTCCCGATCTGGTAGTCTTGGCTAGATGGTAAGGGACATGAGGTTTACCTTGGTTCAGTTCCTCTCGAAGAGGTAAGACCCTACGTCCTGCTTTGTATTGACTGTGGATGGGGGTACAAAGTATAAGTGATCTACCGCGAGATCGTATGTGAATGAATCTCCCCTCTACGGCCCTGGCACCTCGGCTTATTTACATACCGGGGTACCTAGGGCAAACGTGCCGAGGACTATCTTACGCCTTGGAGTATACGCCAAGTCTTCATGTCATTCCTTCTTGAAGCTTCTGGACTAGATGAACGTGGCCCACTAGTGATAGGCTCTGGGTGGGGGGGGGGGGGGGGCTACACGGCCCAACCCAAAGGATGGGCAACCGACATGCTGAGTACCCCCTAATCTAGGACTCCGTCAACAGGTGGCTCAATAGTATCTCCTGTGGCTCTTGTCATAGAAGCATTGGCTTCCACTAGTGATGTGCAGATTGGCACATTGCCCGCGCTTAGATTGGTAGTGTGCCTAGGTGGACAATAGAGCAAGAGGAGCTGCTAAAGGTGTATTCACGTAAGTGTGTGCTGGTTCAGAACGGTACTGTGCTGAGGTGGACAATAGAGCAAGAGGAGCATCTAAAGGTGTATTCACGAAAGCGAGGTGAGGGTATTGCACATCAGGTGGAGCAACTAGATCAGCCACCGGCGGAACAAGGTAGTACTGATGTGACTTCCATCTCCTCGGGGATCAGGCTGAAGGGCCAGTGGCCTTGAGGAGAACTACTCGAGCAACAGCAGGGATACTATAGAAATGGTATGGGTTTGATGACAATGATATCGGAAACTATTAACTTGAGATGCAAGGAAAGGAAACATAGCCTAATAAGGACTCCAGGACCAATACTAATACTTTCTAACACCCCCCCCCTCCTCCGCGTCTTGAGAGTGTCATCGCAACATGAAGAGTCTTCAAAACTTGTCGAGTCAAGCCAAGGGGGTAAGGAAGAGATAGGCACATTAGAGAAAGACACTACATCAATAGAAGATACAAGATAATTATCAAGAGAAGATGGGTTGTCCAAGGTAGATCGCACATCAAGAGAATAAAACATTGCACAGAAAATCATAGCCCACGACAATTGACGGCGAAAGAAGCTCGACGGCTAAGACAATCGGCGTAGATCGGCAATGCAAAAGGAGTCCATGAAAATCCTATAGAAAACAAGGGCATGCAGGCCACAAAAGTTGTATCGAAAGGACCAGGACCAGAGAAAGGCTGACGGACAAAGGTATTGTGGACTCGCATGGCATGAGAAACACAAAATATCAATTTGGCGGCCGCTGTGAAAAATATAAAAAACTAGAAAACATAAACTAGGCGACGGCTAAAAGACGAGGGGTGTTGGCAGCGGAAGAAACATGAAGCCTTTTTCATGGATTGATATTACAAAAGATACTAGGTAGTAGCAGCCGATCAGGAACTACACACGTGGCCAAAAGAAGCCAAAGCAGTGCAGCTGTAGTAGAAGAGCAGCACACTAGCATTAGCAGCAAGAGAGCAAGCGTGCCGGTAGTAAGAAGCAAAGGGTAGCGACACAGCAGCCTGATGTGCAACAGAGCAACCGGCCAGGAACAGCGCACAAGAACAGAGCAGCACATGCAACCGGAGCAAGATGGCGGGCGGCAGAGCCTGGTGCAGAGAGTCAAAGCCTCGGAGGTCGCATGTTGGTGGTGTCCCAGCTGCCACATAGAGCCAGTAGCGTGGGCAACACACTTAATAGAGGAGCACCAGTAGGGCGCACACACATCGACAAAGGAGCAGCAACGGCTGCAACTGAGCGTGCAGGGGAGCAACGCGGGAGGCACGATCTGGATGGAGCTTCTATGGGAGAACACAACCATGGGAGATTGGGAGGCAGGGGCAGTGGTGGACGACACGGCCTAGAAGACGGCCGGAGGCTGCCAACGTAGGTCGGGTGGGAGAGGCGTGATCCAGCGGGAGAGACCTGCGGCAGGATAGTTGACTTCCAACGAGGGAGACCTACGGGTGGGCATGATCCAGCAGGCGGCTGCTTGCGAAGGTCGGACCTGCAGATGGAGCCAGACGAATCATTTCAGGAGGCATCAACGACGGGAGCGACACGAATTAGATCGGGAGGGGAGTTGCAGCGCCTGAAGAAACCCCTAAACCTGGGCTCATGATATCATGTTATGATGCAACTTATCTCTATTGCAAGGCCCAACTTACCTCTATTACACAAGACTTGAGATACAAGGAAAGGAAATATAGCCTAATAAGGACTCCAGGACCAATACTAATACTTCCTAACAGAAACTATGTTCCCTATGAAGCATTATCTCCAACCAACAAAGTGTTTGTTGCCTCTCTTTAGTGTGTGTCAATTCCGACTGACTGGAAAAAGGCAAAGGAGGACTCAAAGTGGCGGGTGGCCATGGTGGAAGAGCCGGAGGCTCTGTGTAAGAATAAGACATGGGTATTAATACCCCTTCCAACAGGAAAGAAACCAGTCAGCTGCAAGTGGGTATACACAGTGTACACTGTGAAGCAAAATGCAGAAGGAAAGGTTGAGAGGTACAAAGAAAGGCTTGTGGCGAGGGGTTACAGCCAAACATACGACATTTACTACGATGAGACCTTTGCTCCAGTAGCAAAGGTGAACACCGTGAGGATTCTGCTCTCCTGCGCAGCAAATTTCGAGTGGCTTTTACACCAACTTGATGTGAAGAATGTCTTCTTGCATGCGGACTTGTAGGAGGTATACATGGAGATTCCACCTAGGTTCTAGACTTCTGAGAGAGACTATTGTCAAGGTATGCAGTCTAAAGAAAGCTCTTTACGGACTGAAGTTGTCTCCAAGAGCTTGGTTTGACAAGTTTAGACGGATGGTCTGTGACATGGAGTATGGATGATGAAATGGTGACCATACATTGTTTTATAGACACTCTAAGGCCTCATTCGGTTTGGAGGATTTTTATAGGAAAAACATGGGAACAAGGATTCCAGAGGAAAATTTCCTATATATGCATTCGGTTTGTAGGAAATCCGTAAAGGAATTTCGTAGGAATACTATTCATTTCCTATGCTTTTGGAGGAAACTACACATCCACTCAAAGCTCATTTTGCGCGTAGGAACGAGGCAAGTCAATTCCTTAGGGTGGCAAGTGCCATCCTATCAAATTCCTATACTACTTCAAATTCCTACGTTTAGATTTCCTCCAAACCGAATGAGCCCTAAAGGGACAATGACCATCGTCGCAGTTTATGTTGTTGACATCATTATCGCCGGCGAAGATGACGTAGAGATAGCAAGGTTAAAGGGGTGCCTAAGTAAGGCATTTGAAGTTAAAGATCTTGGTCGACTCAAGTACTTCCTTGATATAGAAGTGGCAAGGTCTGAAAAAGGAATAGCTCTTTCTCAAAGTATACCCTGGACCTCATCTATGATGTTGGCATGTTGGGTTGTCGAGTTGCTTCAACCCCAATTGATCAGAACCATAAAGTGTCTGCCCAGGCTCTTGTAGTTATGGATTATTGCCTTACGTAGAATGATCTTATATGATTTATACATAAATTTATTGCCATACTTAAGTGGCATCATGTCTATTATACATAGTATGAATTATCATCACTGCTCTTGGTTCTTGTCAGTTGTCACATGCTTGAAAGCACTAATGATTTCCCATTAAAAAGTAGTAATATTTTCTCCTTGATGCTTATATACATGTCGCCTTAAATGATCCTAAGGATGAAATAATGATAGTTTTTGTGTGATTTCTGATTTTTAGTGTTGTCATGGTGATGGTTCAACTAAAGAAAAAGAGAAGCTGGAAGGCAACATTTGCAGGGTTTTGGATTTGTTTAGTATGTAGCATTGAACAGCAGGGGTCAGCTTTGAGCCCTTATAGACCTGCAATGTTGTATGGCACTGAGTGTTGGCCGACTAAAAGGCGACATGTTCAACAGTTAGGTGTGGCGGAGATGCGCATCTTGAGATGGATGTGTGGCCACACAAGGAAGGGCAGAGTCCGGAATGATGATATACGAGATAGAGTTGGGGTAACACCGATTGAAGAGAAGCCTGTCCAACATCGTCTGAGATGATTTGGGCATATTTAGTGTAGGCCTCCAGAAGCTCCAGTGCATAGCGGACGACTAAAACGTGTTGATAATGTCAAAAGAGGCCGGGGTAGACCGAACTTGACATGGGAGGAGTCCGTAAAGAGAGATCTGAAGGACCGGAGTATCACCAAAGAACTAGCCATGGACATGGGTGCGTGGAAGCTTGCTATCCATGTGACAGAACCATGAGTTGGTCCCGAGATCTTATGAGTTTCACCTCTGGCATACCCCAACTTGTTTGGGACTAAATGCTTTGTTGTTGTTGTTGTTGTAGTGATTGATAATGTATGTCTAACAGCATTACAAGCACGATCCCCAGCTAACTTATATTTTCTTATATATTTTCACCTTTGGATAACATAGTTGATGCTTACCGCCTGGTCTTACTTTTCATGTTAGCATATTGTATTAATTAATGACATTAACTCTTGAGATGACCTGTGAAAAGAACTTCATCTTTTAATATCCTTTGCAGGTGTTGTTAACCACTCGTTTTCTTCAGCATGAACATCATCTTGGTCGGCCTATTAACCAAGTAAGTTGCACATCTTGAATAGCATAGCTCAGTTGGAATCTACACTTTTTTAACTTAATTACTGTATCCTGTTTCTGTGAGATATTTGTTTCTGTATAATATATTCTATTTTAATGATCGGCTCACATGAATGTAGATATTTGGCCAGCTTTGAGTTTCAAACTTCAGTAGTCGCAATGGAAAAAGAAAATTATCCCTTGCCCCTCTTCTTAGCAAGTTCATATTTTTATTTTAAATTGCCACTTATGCTACATTTTTGCTGTTTTGTATTTGGCAGAATCTAGGTAGCCTTTTGATGGATTTCCTGTATTGTTTGTGTGTAAGTGAGTATGTATGAACACTTTATTGTTTAAAACACAAGGGAAAAGATTAGTGCCTGATGTGGAAAGAGCGTGTAAAGTATGCTAGAATGACTATTGGACCCTTGTGTATGGTTTCTCTTTTGGGATAGCTAAATTAGCAATATATTGGTGCATCTGACCTCTAACTGCTTTCAAACATTCTGGATGACAGGAATGTGTTTGATCCACGCCATATGCGTATTTCCATCCAAAGTAGATGAATTTATTTGAACCGAGAAAGAGGGCACAGGTAATAAAAGTCGTTGTCAGTAATACATTGTTTCTTTCTGTCACCTTCTGCCTATGGTAATTTTCCATATAGTTGATTTTGCAGGATTGATCCAATTCACATCGATGATCCTCTTTGCCCTGCTAACAATGTGGGCAGGAATTGTTTCCGGGTCCACCAATGCATCAAGGTTGGTTCAAATTATCTTTTCTGGACTGGTTGAATCCATCCTTTGCTGTCTAGAGCTTTTGGAGTTGTGGCATCCTGTGATTATGCTCTTTTATGTGGTATAATTCGTTTGACCGGGGAATCTCGGTATTAAAATTTAGTCTTTGCACGGTACTAGTACTAATGTGTTCTTTGTTTGGCCTTTGAAGATACAAATATTTGTCCAGCGAATCACGGATCAATAAGTCTTACGGTATTTTCTGATGCTTTTCATGGCAGGCTTTTGCTGATGCTTTTGCTGTTCTAGAAAACGAGCTACTGCAGTTCAGTGCAGAATGTAACATGCCTGCATCATCATTTAGCCTACTGAGGGAAATAATTCCAAGTATTGATTCTAATGAGTTGTAGCAATGGAAAGAGCCTGTGATTCCACAAGCTACAGGAACTGTTGGGTTGGAATGGCCTCTGCTGTGTCTAGACACCGAGTTACTTACTGCAGCTGGTGGAAAAGGTCAGTAGAGATAAATTTCCAAGCTGGTCTTAATTCTAGGTTATTTTCTTTTTTCTGCTGCACATCTTAATAGTAGTCCTGTGAGTTTTTAGCGCTAGTAGGTGTGAAAACATTGATCGAAAAATGTTCATATTCAGGTTTTCTATTTAGTGCAGGCTTGTTCGAAGGTACAATGCCAGCTGCCCTTCTCTCGCCTCTGGCTGCTTAGAACCCGAAACCGTTGATTGAGGTATTAGGCCGAATTGGATGCAAGAGCAAGATGGTGCTGCATTCTGCACACAGAAGGTACAGCACCTATCACTTCTGTAATACGAGCATATCTAATCACTTTGTAAGTATGTAAATCTCATCTACTTGATACCATAAACGATAGATCCTTAACCTCGTGCCGGTGGTATGTGCTGCCAAGGATGCGGAAATGGAATCGCCTAATGATGTGTGCTGCCAGACCTATAAGGTCACTGAGGAGCAGTACAGCAGGTCCGCACAGAACTCCAGATCCGGAGGAGCACTCGGGATAAGCTCTAGCAGAGGCTCTACATGTTTCCTGTATCATCTGTTCTCTGAACCTTAGGAAATGCCTAAGGAAAATCAGAACATCCTGGAACAAGTTCTTTGTGCTTTTGGCAGTCAACATCAGCTTGTGGAACAGGAAATGGAGAAATTCTACGAAGGAGGCTACCTGTGTTCGGAAACAGAGTAGGAAGCAACTCCTACTTGGAGCTGGTACAAGGCTTGATACTGGAAGTGGTGTCCGGTGTAGCAAAGCGATTTTCAGATCGTCGTTTCTCCGGAACAGCAAGATTGTTCCTTGAACACACCAAGAGGGTAACTGCCATGATTACTGCCGTGATCTCGAGTACCAGATTCTTCGTTGCAGTTACTCGCCAATGGGATTGCCGAGCTACTCTTCAGTTACAGTCAGAGCAATCTTTATGGCATCAGGGACATGGTCAGGTGACGGCGTTGGCTCGTCTTATAAAGGCAGACTTCGTTTCCTGCAGCTGATGAGATTCAAGTTGCTGCTTTTGTAGCGAAGCACACTTCGGTTCCTGCTTTTGTAGCGAAGCAGATTTAAGTTACCGCTTTTGTAGTTTACTCCAACACAAATTTGAAACTAGCATGTTCTTGCGCTTTCTTTCTTGTGCAAGTATCGATTTTTGCTTTCTCTGTCACAAGCTATTCTCAGAACTAAGAATTCTTTAAAAAAAATACACATGTAGTAGATGTTAATGTGATATGTACACTTTGCATTTCTTCCTTCTAAAGTAACTAGTAAATGTGTACATGCAATGCACGTTAATACTAGGCAGTATATTAATTGCGCGGATATTAGGTAGGATATTATTTACGTGTTAATTATATGATTAGCACAATATATGGTATGGTATTAATTACATGCTAAACGTGTTGAGCTATCGATATTAGAGCAGTCTAGGTCGTTGGATTGACTTGGATTGACGGTCAAGATTAGTTGGATCTGCCACTTTGGGTCTTTTTATATTGGTATAGATATAGATATAGATACACATTTGGTGTGACAAGAGGAC
This sequence comes from Triticum dicoccoides, assembly GCF_002162155.2. Classification (NCBI taxonomy): domain Eukaryota; kingdom Viridiplantae; phylum Streptophyta; class Magnoliopsida; order Poales; family Poaceae; genus Triticum; species Triticum dicoccoides. Next base: position 675,851,212 of record NC_041392.1, read on the forward strand.
ATTCGTGGTGGGCTAGCAAGGCCACTTTTTGTGCACAAATTTATTTCCTGTCATTCACTAGCAATAAAAATGCATTATGTTGCACTATTTTTCTTTCTTATTGCAAATGTGGACGTTACCAGTTAGAAGTCCATTTCAAACTAACAACCCTTAAACTCACTTTGGTTTAAAATCTTTGAGATACTAAGCTCCCTCTATTTGAGCATGTTCTACAAGGCATTGCTTAGTTTTTAGTTTTTTATTACTTTATTTCTCTTTTGGTTTTAATATTATTTTTGATTATTTATTTTGAATTTTTTTCACATTTGTATTCATGATTTTTTAAAAAATCATGACATTTTTTTAAAACCAATGAACATATATTAAATTTTATGAATAATTTTTAAAGTGAATATTTTGAAAGTTCATGAACTTTTTAAGGTCTGTTAACATTTTTTAAATTTGCAAACCATTTTTTAAATTCATGAATATTATTTGAAATACTTCAAAAAATCACAATTTATGATTTATTTAATTTGCATCATTTTTAAATCCTTGCACATCTTTCGATTTAATGTACTTTCTCAAATAAAAGTGATGGAAGTATTCTTTTTGAGCTAGCAGTAGAGCGAGCTGAAGAAAAAGGCTAAAGGATAAAACCAAGGCAACATAGATAAAAACAGAGAGAAACATCCAAGCAAGCGAGCGAAACAAAGGATAAAACCAAGGCAACACAGATAAACCAGAAGAAACAACCAAGTGAGCGAGCGAAACACGGATAAAACCAAAGCAACACAAATAAAACCGAATCGAAACATTCGATCGTAATAACTTGCTAGAGAAAAACTAGTTACTTTCACGAATGAAAAACAATGTGGCGGCCGGTAGCAGTGTAGTACTATTCAAACCTACGAAAACTAAATATGCTATCCTTACGGCTCACGCCAACACAAATTGCCATAACAAATGCTCGATCATTTTTTGTTAGGAAATTATTTGCTTGCAAACTAAATATGCTATCCTTACGGCTCACGCCAACACAAATTGCCATAACAAATGCTCGATCTGACGTCAGATTTTTAGCATTAATAAACAATCCTGTTGAAAAAACGAGAATGTCCACATAAAAAACAACATTTTTCTTTTCAAAATCCAGACATTTTTTCAAGGTAACAGCCAGCGTGCCTGCTGTGCCGCCGTGCCGCCCCGAATAGCAGTTGGGGCGTGCCTGGGCTCGAGAGTGCAGCATGCGGGCCGGCACGGGACGGCCCGTTTACTAACCGTGTGCCGTGCTGGCCCGTTTGACGAGCTTTGCCCAATCAGTCGGAATCCTACTCATTTCTCAAAAAAAAAGTTGGAATCCTACTCACTTGCCACCTCCACCTTCTCCTCCCCGGCGCCGCCGGCCTCCACCAGCCAATCGCGGGTCCGGCTCGTCGGGCCCCCAAATCCGGCCGGATCCACCAGCCAAACGCGGGTCCGGCTCGTCGAGCAAGCCGGCCAGCCTCGCCGACACCGGGACACCAGGCCTAGCCCTCATCTGTCGGCGCTCGCGCAGGGTCCTCATTGTTGAGTAACGTGATTGTATTAGGAAACATAGGTTAGACTAGGAAATATTCTGGCTTGCCTTGTACTCCAAGTAGATCATTGTACTCCTATATATATGCCCACGAGGCTCAAGCAATACAACAACTATTCCACCAATCCCTCTCTCCCTCTAACATGGTATCTATCGCAAGTCGATCCTAAACCCTAGCCGCCGCCGCTTCCGCACTTGCGCGCCGCCCCTGGGGCGGTCGGCCTCCATGACCGCCGCCGGGGGCCGCGCCGCCCGTACCTAGGGTTCGTCCGCCGGCCGTGTTGGCCGGCTGCCCTAGAGAGTCTTTTTTTCCCGATCCTTTGATCTGGGTTTTTCTCTCTCGCCGGTCGCTTTGATCGGCGTCTACTTTTTGGTTTTCCGGTCTTTGTGATCCGGTTTGCGTCGCCCACCACCGCCATCGACCCCGTGCGCCTCTACTCCGACTTCGGCATCGACTACACCGGCGTCTTCACCGACCTGGCGGCCTCGCGCGTCGTCCACGCGTCTACCCGCCGGTCGCCCCGACCCGGCGGCCTCGCATCATGCGGCGGCCCTTCACCGCCGCCGTTCGCGCGACGGCCCGCCCGTCGATCTACGCCGGCCGTCACCGCCTGCTCCGACCGGGACTCCTGCATCTTCCCGACCCGGCGGCCTCGCGCCATGCGGCGGCCAATCATAGCCGCCCTGCCGCCCGCCGCCGCCGGCTTCATCTCGGACTCCGCCGCCACCACGCCTTCACCGAGCGGTGTCCCCGACCTCGCGCGCGATCGGCTTGATCACCCGTTCGCCGCCGCTATCAGCCTCATCTACGCCGCGCGACCGACCTGGCCCGTCGGTTAGGCGCGCCTTCGCAGGTCCCGTGAAGATCGTCTCCGAGTTCAGCGCGCCCCTCCGTCGATCGAGCAACGGGCTGCCGCTGCGTCGCCCCGTCGGGCCGCAGCGCCGCCGCCCCGTGGTTCTCCTCCCGGCTGCACCGACCCGCGTCACCGCTGCGTCGCCCCTTCGGGCCGTAGTGCCGCGGCCCGCGGTCTACCGCCGCCCCGAGGTCGTCCACTCCAGGCCGTCCCCGTGGCTGCACCGACCCTCGCGCCGCCACTGCGTCGCCCCGTCGGGCCGTAGCGAGCGTGGCACGCGGTCCACGCCGCCGTCTCGAGGCCGTCCACGCGGTTGCACCACCCCGTGCTCCGCCGCTGTGCCGCCCCTTCGGGCTATAGCACCGCGGCCCGCGGTCCCTGCGACCGTCCCGAGGTCTTCCGTCGTCACCCCGACCTGCCCGCCGCCGCCGCGTCGCCCCTTCGGGCCGTAGCGTCGCGGCCCGCGGTCCACCGCCGTCACCGCGCGTCGACCTCCCGTGGTATGCGCCGCGCCGTCTCCCTTGGCGCGGGAACGCCACCGTCCACGCCGGTCTTCGTCATGCTGTCAGGGTTCTTCGCCTACGTCGAGCACCGCCGCCGCACTCCTAACCTAGCCGCCGCCGCCGCCTTCAGGCCGCCGCTGCCGCTCTTCTTTGGCCGCCGCCGCCGCTACCTTTGTAGCTGCCGCCGCCGCCCGTCCACCCCCTTCGTCTTCGTCCAGCACCAGTTCGTCGCCAGCGTCACCATCATCTACCCCGACCGCTTCATCTACTCCGACAACCGCGGGCGACATTGGCCCCGCGCCGATTGGCGCCGCAACCGTCGTCGAGTCCTTTTCTGCTGACCTCTCCGACTTCTCCGATATGGTGTACAGCTCGTGCAGGTCCCTCGTCTACGCATGCCCGGTGCTGGCAACACCGCCGCGTGCCTTCGTCCACGACGTGTCCCCGGGCCTGGCAAGCCTGGCGCGGCGCTTCGTCAACTTCGTCTTCGTCCGTCTACGCATGCCCGGTGCTGGCAACACCGGTGCGTGCCTTCGTCCACGATGTGTCCCCGGGCTTGGCAAACCCGCCGCGACGCGTCGTCAACATCATCTACTTCCTGGCGCACCACTACTTCGACACCACTGCGCCCATGCTAACTCGGCGCCCCCTTGCGCCCGCGGCTCCACGGCGACTTCCTCGACACCGGCTACCCCGACTCGACATCGACCACGGCATTCTTCGCACGGCTACCTCGACCACGGCTCCACCACCCACGCTCTCGGCTACATCGACAAACGGCACAAAGGGCTACCGCCCGCTTGAGCAACCTCGTTGGTTTCCACTCCAGCCACGACTCAGCGATGCATCGACCGTTACGACTGTGGGGGGTGTCCGTCGGCTTGCCTTCGGATTCTTCTCCAGTCTCACCGTCTGCATCGCTACCGTTGTGACTGCGGGGGGATGTCGAGTAACGTGATTGTATTAGGAAACATAGGTTAGACTAGGAAATATTCTGGCTTGCCTTGTACTCCAAGTAGATCATTGTACTCCTATATATATGCCCACGAGGCTCAAGCAATACAACAACTATTCCACCAATCCCTCTCTCCCTCTAACACTCATATCCAGCCTCGAGTGACGTCAGTGAGCTGCCCTTCGCCTCCTCTGCCTCCACGCCTTTCTCTTCGCCTGCTGAATCGTGCTCACACGCGTCCATGTCCACCCTTCTGATCTGAGGCACAGGCCTTCACCATGGAGAACACCTGCATAAGCTTCACCGCCGTCGCGCGCTCGGTGCGGATGCTCAAGATCGACGGCTTCAGCCTGACCGAGAGCATGGACCACGACGACTGCGTCAGATCCAGGTGGAGCTTCGACGAGTATGAGTGGGTGGTCCGCGTCTACCCCACGATGAGCTTTGCCGGCGGCGGCGCGTACGTGGTGCTGGAGGTGGCCTTCCTCAGCAACAGCAAGCCCCGCAGGGGCAGCGTGAGGGTGGCCATAGGATGCCGGCTGGTCGACCCGAGAGGGGATACTCAAACCGTCCAATGAAATCAGCATCTCAAAGGTGTTCAGTCACCCCCAGGAATGCTCGACCAAGGCGGCGGTCGTCGGGCGGCGCGCGCTGGCGGCGTCGGCGTTTCTCCGAGGTGATTCCTTCACAATGGAATGCAGCATTGAGGTTCTTAAGGAGCTGCCTGATATGGTGACGGACCCTGTCGAAGAAGTGCCGGTGCCATCCTCAAACTTGGGCTGGCACCTGGCTCTACTCCTGTAGAGCGAGGCCAGGGCAGACGTCACGTTCCTCGTGTCCGGCGAGTCCTTTACCGCACATAAGAGCATACTGGCCGCGAGGTCTCCGGTTTTCATGGCTCAGTTCTTTGGAGACATGAAGGAGAAATGCTCACAGAGTGTGGTGATCGAGGACATGAAGGCTGCGGTGTTCAAGGCCCTGCTTCACTACATCTACACTGATACTGTGGCTGAATTCCACGAGAAGGGTGAGGAGGTGACAATGTTAGCCCAGCACTTGCTTGCAGCTGCTGACAGATACGGGCTGGACAGGCTCAAGCTGATCTGTGAAGGCAAGCTCTCTGATGGCATCAATGTCGACACTGCAGCGACGTCTCTGGCTCTTGCCGAGCAGCACAACTGTCCACGGCTCAAGGCGAAGTGCGTCCAGTTCATCATTAGAAATCGTGAGGTTCTTGATGCTGTGTTGGCAACGGAGGGGTACAAGTACCTGGTGGCAAGCCTCCCTTCGGTGTTGGCTGACCTTCTCAAGTCGAGTCTGTGCGTCGGATAAAGAGCTGATACATAGTTCGGTGCTATCAGAGGTCCAAATTTCAGTGATGTGTAGTCTCTCTTTGTGCTTGTCTAGTTTCCTTACGTCTCGAGTAGGTTAGTCTCTGGTTGTGCCTGTTATGGATGAATGTACACTACAAAAAAATACACTTTCGTGATGATACGTGTTTTTCACAGTAGGTCGCTTTTTTGTCATGCATGTACATCCATGACAAATTTATGATAGAATTAAGATAGTCATACATGTGCTGTTGTAGAAGTGTTCCATGACATTACCAAAATTATCATCATGGAAGTGTCCACTTCCAGACGATAAATCACGCGTCACAGAAGTGCTTTCGTCAAGGGTGACCGACATGTGGCATCCACCGTAACGGAACACCGTTAAGCTATCGGGTCGGGTTTTCGATCCGATAACCCGTTAATAGCCCCGACCAATGGGGATTTTCCACGTGTAAAATCATCATTGGCTAGAGGAAACACGTGTCGGCTCATCGTCGGGACAGATGTCATCCACTCACTGGACAGAAGGCGCCTATGATACGTCGACATGTGGCACGGCCCAACAAGTTTAAATGGGCCGGCCCAACTAAAGGCCCACAAGATTTTGCGGACCATAATGGGCCGGCCCAGCTAAAGGCCCATGAGATTTTGCGGACCATAATGGGCTGGCCCAGCTAAAGGCCCACAAGATTTTGCGGGCCATAATGGGCCGGCCCAGGTAAAGGCCCACAAGATTTTTGCGTGCCATAATGGGCCGGCCCAGGTAAAGGCCCATAAGATTCTTGTGGGTCATAATGGGCCGGCCCAGCTAAAGCCCCACGAGATTTCGCCGACATTAATGGGCCGGCCCAGCTGTAGGCCCACAAGATTTTGAGGACCCTAGTAGGTTGGCCCATTAACTGGCTGCCATGTTTTGGGCCAAATGCCGGCCCAAATTTGATCCGGTCCAATGGCCTGCCACGCTCCGGGCCTAATAGTGGCCCATATGAGATCCGGCCCATTAAAAGCCTACCACTTTCTGGGCCAAATTACGGCCCAGATCAGGTCCGGCCCTTTAAGAGGCTTTGGGCTCAATTATGGCCCATATCAGATTCGGCCTGTCAACTGGACAATATGCTTTTGGGCCCACTTGCTAAAGGCCCACTTAGTAATTCGGCCTGATATTAGCTTTGGCCAGTTAAGGGCCCGTTTAACATTTCGGCTCTATATTAATTTCGGCCTGTTAAAAGCCCGTCATATAATTGGGCCTAACTATGGCCCGGTTTGCATCCGGCCTGCTCGTAGTCGATATCTGATTGGGCCAAACAAGGACCCAGACAATTTTGGCCTGTTAAAAGCTCGTGATTTGATTCGCACAATCATGGGCCAGGGTTCATTTCGGGTTGCTGCGTAACTAGTAGGAATTAAGAACAAACCTACTCTATACAATAAAGAAATTACGGCATAGTAACTAAGAATAAACCTACACTACACAATAAAGGATTTAAGGTATATTACATCCACTGGGCATCAAAGTTCGCCACCAGTGATCATAAAGCGCAACGAAGAAGCAGATTACAAAAACTGGGCACCATTGCAGCGTAACGAAATAATATTGAACCGAGACCACTTCCAAGATAGTTCAAGAAAGGTTAGCCTTGCGGGGGAACTGCTGCGCAAGCTGCTGAGCAAGACTGTGAGACCGGCCTAGCATGTCGGTCATAGCTTCTAGGTGTAGTTGTTTAGCGATGAGGTTCTCATTGGTGTTCTCCGCAATCTTTCTTAGAGATAGGACTTCAAGTCGAAGTTGAGTTGCAGAATGCCTTTCTGCTAGAACTTGGGACTGAAGAAGTCGAACTGATTCAGACAATGAATTCTGTGAGCTTGTCTGACTGTTAATCTCAAGTAACTTGAACACTGCATCAAGACAAGATTTTGGGGTTGTTTCGCTATCTTCAAGATGTTTTGCCTTCTTTGCTGCAATATATGTTGGGTTTGTCTCACAGCCTTCAGCAGACTTGTGCATGCCATCAGGCATATCACCCTGAAACAAAGCAGAGAGATGACATGTTTTGCACGTGTATAGACAAAGATGATAACTGTTCTGTCAATTCTATCCAATTTCAAATTAGAAAATAAAGAGTATGTTCAAAATATCAATAGCATAATTTGGCATTGTTCATAATGCGGGGAGCTTCACCACACTACTGGATTACCATGTCAACATAACAAGCATAGATGAAGGGCAAAGAAAATCATTGTATCTATTTTGGATAATGTGCATGGCATGTTGTTCATATCACCAGCCACATCAGTAAGATAAAACAGGAGATGACAAGGTGCAAACGTGGGCTGCTTCACCACACATTAGATTATAGATCCACAAAAACAAGCATACATATAGGGAGTATTAAGTAATGTGCATGGTATGAATAAGGAATTTGGTTTTACAAGTAAAACTTAGAACTTACGGTTCTTACGAACATGCATTTTGGTAGAAACAACAAACTAAACAACAGTAAACGATAGGGAGTGTGAGCAAATTAAACAGCAGTTGAGGATAAAGGCTTTAGAAGGACTGACTTACATTAACAGTTAACACCGGCTTTATAATGCCCTTCTCCATGGCAAGGGAAGGATAACTCAAGAATTTCAGCACATAATCTTCTTCATAAGCATTGCTTGTACTCTACATTTTGTAGAAAGTAATTATAGATATGATAATACTAGAAGGGATAGAGGATAATGAAGATAAGATGCAGATTGATGCTACATAATTAACTACCAATCCCTGGAAGTACAAGCGTTACAGGACAAAATGTACTGACAAGAGCAATGGGCTACACTTCTGCACTGGCATTGTCTGTGTATTCTACTTGTTGGTAAGATTAAATATAGATCTGATCTTTTTTAGTAAATGGTGGGCGAGGGAGATAAGATGCATAATGCTACAAAATGAACCAATCCCTCTTCCCATAATACAAGAGTGTTTTGAGCACTGGTGTACTATATAAAACGTTCTTATATTATGGGACGGAGGGAGTAGTTGTTAATGTAAGTACAGTGATAGACCACGTTCAGTCCTTACAAGAGGACTGCAGAGCTAAACCTCTTCAAAAGCATTGGGTTGATTCTAAATTTATGTAAGAGTCCATACGGATCTTATAATGTCCACCAAATGGACGATTACGAGGCTAACATGTGCAGTGATGCTACATAATCAAACAACTATGAAAGTAAATATGGTCATACAGGGCAAGAGGTACTCACAAGAGCGATGAAGTGTGCAGTATAGTTGCGAGATTCTGTGGTCCCTTGAGAACGAATGTCCTTCTGCTAACAGTTTTCATACAAGTGAGACATTAAGGCAAATGCAGAAATGTAGTTCAAATTGTGATGTGATATCATAGACAGTACCTTACGCTGCAGCTAAGACCAATGTGTAACAAGATTATTCCAGTCACCGTCGGATAAATGTAGCACCGGAGACTTTACAGAAATTTCGTTCAGAGGCTTGCCATCGAAGTGCGCTTGCCTCGGGTAGGAACGATACTTCATCAATGAGTGCTTGAAAAGCGCAACCAACCCTTGCTCGTCATCACAATCCAGTTTGCGCCTCGCCTATTTAAAAGAATGAAATCTTATGTCTTCTGTCAGCAGAAACATATCCAGTAATGACCATGAATAACATTAGTACATTACTTACGCGTAAGTTGCGGAGGAAGACTGGAAATTGTTCTGTGTCTGCGGTATAATCTTTCCATGAAGGAAACATGCGCACAAAGTTCCTGACAACAACATAAGCTTCGCCTTCTAAACTGGGAAGAAATGGAACAGGGGTCCTATTTGCTGCAATTGGGGCTCTCTGGTTCGAAAAGGGATTTGGCAACTGGATTTGGTGTACTCTTTGCTGGAATGGGGGTTTTGCGTCGTACAGCTGGTGCTATTTCAACTGGCATAATCATATTGTTTGCTGCAGTTGGGGTCTGCTGAGTTGGGGCATCAAAAATGACCAGTGTAGTAGGGCTAGAGTCTGCTAGAGTTGGGGTATTTTGTGGGTCAGGTGATATTGCAACTACACCTAATGGGCTATTTGATTTATCAGGTGCCACTACCTTTTCTAAATACTTTGCTTATGCTCCTCCACGATCAGCAATCGCCCTCTTCCTTTTGAACGTCTGATACACAAGAACAACATTTGAATGGATAAATATGGTATGATGACAGATGGAATATGTACTGAAAATGGATAGGCAGGGCGTATTCACATACACGGTGTGTAAACTAAGCTAATGGCAGTTCAACGAAGTAGAAGCAATGCAAAGCATCAGTTGCAAGATATGTGTGAGCAATGTAACCTTGGAAAGTTAGAGCAAGTACCTTGATGGGTGAATAAGATAGGGCATCTTCCTCTGACTCCTCCAATAGGGAGCTACATTGACTTAGGTCTCCCTCTAGCTCAGAATCACTGTTAGGATCATATTCTGAGCATGAATCTGTAGGTGGAGAGTGTTTGCATTGCATTGCATCCAGACTTGATTTCAGTCCCTTAATGCCAAGTTTGACAGCCATGGCATTGTTCTGCTTTATTCTTTCCATGCGCGCAAGCTCATAATCATTATGATGCTGTTCAGAATATGAGATTCATGAAAACATAAAAAGTAGTCAGATTATCTATGGAATGCATTGCGGTTTCAACTCGGAGAGTGTCTCCCTATAAACCCCTGCATATGCAAAGTTCACCTCCCCAACCGTGCTGACCAGACCACACACAGAGATACACACCCGAGCGGCGAACATGCATTTTCGAAACTAATTTAGGAACATTTAGCTGACCAATTAAACAACTCTGTTTTAATAATATTAGATTCGTATTTGAACAACTAAGCTTGTTTAGCTTGATGGGTGGAGCAGTGTTATTATGACACGAAGCATGTATTCTGATCGTATAGTGATCATAAAAGGGGGAAACTCTAAGCACATTTTTTAGCAAAAGAGGGTTTCCCCTCCGATTTCTATTAAAGAAACCACCACGGAACCAACATGATCAATTAAACCCTAAGCCTGATCAATTAAACCGTATTATGGCTGTGCCATGGCAGATTTGAAGCTGCAAACGGGAGAAATGATATTTAGAATCCATTGTTTGCTTCGAACTAAGAACTAAATTCTAAGAGCTGAAAAGAAACTAGAGTAACCAAGTTAAGATCTATTTTCTGGTTGAGATCAAAAAGTTGAGGAGATATGAAGTACCACCTCTTTTGCGGCCCCGTGTAGGCATCGGGGGTGCGATGGCTGTCGGTGGCGTTGAAGCAGATCTGCGACGGTAGACGGGTGCATCAAGGGATAAGTCCCATTGCGGTGGAAGAGAAGGTCGTGTGAGCGGCCCCGGCAAAGAGGACGACGACGCCGATGAAGCGAGAAGACGCAATGCAAGGCTATTGGTTCGTCACCATGGATGAGAAACGTCCATCTCTAGCAGTGGACGACGCGGTCTTGGTAGGCGCTCCGGCATGGTGGAGGATGGTGGCGATGGATGTGGTGGAGGACGGCGGCAATGGATGGGGTGGCGGACGGAGGCTGGTGTGGGAATGGGGTGTTCTAGCACGGACGGTGTATGAATGGGAAAATGGAGGGAGAGGTACGGGGAACCATGTTTTTGGGACGTGCCTGTCTGAAATATGGGAAAGTTACGAACTTATCCCCCGTTTCAAATTTGGATGTCTCGTTGGTTGGGGATAGGACAGTAATCTCGCATCTCCCAAATATTTGCCGGTAACTATTTCGGGCGAGGAGAGGGTGTTTTGCCGCCCACGGTCGGCGCCCATGGTGTATGAACGGGGCTGACAGGTAGGGCGGTTGTGTCACGTCTGATGGAAGTTACACATCTGCCCCTATTTAAAATATTAGCCTACATCTATTTCGGACGAGGAGAGGGTGTTTTGCCGCCCACCGTGTATGAATGGGGAATGGAGGGAGAAACAGAGGTCTTTCGGACGAGCTTGAATCAAATGAGTTTTGCCGCCCATGTTTGACGCCCATCGTGTCGGAATGGGCTCAGAGGCGGTCGTGTCACGTCTAATTGAAGTTACTAACCTACCCCTATTTAGAGCAGTGGAAATCGGGTCGATGGATTGTCCGTGTAATGGGTAGACAGTAATTTCCATCTCCCAAACACTTGGCTTCGGGCAGCCGATGTGGGAGTGGACATTTTGCTGTTTCTTTCAAATTTTGGGACAATAAGCATCCACGTTTACCCTGGCAACTAAATTCGAATCCATTTTGTATTCCTATATGAATCTTTATAAATCATTCTATGTGTTTTTATATATCTTCAAAAGGACGACAAAGATGTATTCCACTGTCATATATGAATATGGTTTACAAATGCCGATACTCAAATTCAGAAACTAGAATCCAGTTAAGGTGAATTCAAATATTTGGAACACTTCATGTCCAGCTCAAATGTCACACGCAGCATAATGTGTACTCCCATTTAGATATGTACACAAGCGATGTATCAAGATTCAAATACCGAGTCAATCAACCAAGAATGTACGAAACTAACAGACATATAAACACTTATAGAGTATATGGATCAATAATATCAACTAACATACATAAGCCAGGCCGCTGTACTTTTTTTGGCTACAACAGCATCCTTTTTTTAGCCAGCATCTTGGCCCTTTCCGATGCGTGCCACTTATGGTCCATCTATACTACTATTGCTGAATGCACATTCAGCCCGATCGGCATATTTATAGGTCTGGCACAGCAATCCAAATGAAATGTCTCCGAGTCTTATCAATTAATATAGACTTGTGCTCAAATAAAATTACAAACAAAAAAACAAAAAAAACAATTATTACATGATCTCTAAAACAAATGGTTTGATTGATTACATGAACAGACAACACAAAGGTTATTCAACTATGGAAAGAACATTTCACCTGTGATTTACCAAGTAGGAATTTAATTTTCTTTTTTCCTTCAGGACCTTAACAATCTGGTCAGTCTCAGCTTCCTTCGTTTTGAAATCCATCAAATATTTAATGGTTGTCTTGAGTACTGCTTGTGATTGTGTTGTTTGCTTCCTCAACATGTCAACTTCATCTCTAAGTGCAGAAGCAGAATCTCTTTCTACCACTAGTTTAGCCTCTAGAGCATCAGCAGTTGGCAATCCATAATGCACGATTGGGCCGGTGCCACTGCTGTGGGATGATGCAACGTCCATGGGGACCTCGCTCTTTGATCTTAGGCTAACCTGTTTTGCCATTAAAGTTCCGATTGGATTCAGAAAAGTTGAAGTTAGCAAAACATCTCAACTGGGAGTTATAACAGCAAACCAGTTAAACAAACAAGGAATTAAAGAGTTTCAATTGGATGCTGAAAAGTAGTTATTAACATCATTGTAACCCGTTGTTGCAGCAACAAAGCAGTTAAACAAACAAGTAGATATTTAAGTTAAGGCAAACACGTAATTCTTAATAGTAAGTATCAAACACATAGATAGGCGCGGTCTACAATATGATTAACAGGCTGTGTCATTATGTAATCAGTAGCAAACTAAATTAAGCCAAACAACGTAATTGAACAATTTTGCAATAAGTGGCTAACTAAAATTCCGAGAAGCGGGTAACTGAACTTACGCTAGTTTTTTGTACAGGCACACTGCAACTTCTTTTTCGCTTACAAGGTTATACGAAGGAGTCCATGGCATCAATTGCTTGGATACACAGTCCCAATACTTCTTTCTTCCCACACTGCATGGGTAAGTCGAATGGTTAATCTGGTAAGATGGTGCGTCCTTGATATGTTTATATGAGGACGTGTAGTCAGACTAATTGTAGCCAAACACATCACACTAGCTTTTACTGTATATTTCATGCGGTTACTTTTGGCATATCGAGATCTAAGCAATCTACAATAGGATGAAAAGACTGGCATCCTTCACATTATTGGCAAACTCAGTTCATAGAAACAAGCAATTCAACCATTCTGTGGGTAAATCAAAAGCGCCACTAGAATATTTTTCACTATCCAATCATACACGCAAAAAGGGGCGACACAACCATAGGGGCTGGTATGGACGGCCGCCTCAGGTGGCTGGAAAGTGTGCACCTAGTTTGAGTCGTCCAGGTTGGCCCATGCTAGTTTTGTTCGTCCCAACGCACGAGCAGGCAATGTAAAAAATGAAGAAAAATGTTTCAATTTGGATGGGTCAATAACATAAGTGCAAGGCAGGCCCTATAGCAGGCTCGCGGCCCAAACGAGCGCCTCCCATATCGATCGACAACAGGAAAAATCCCAATTCATTCGCTCCAGCCTCCAGTCTGGTTCACTCCTAACCTAGCCGTCGCTGGACAGACCAACACAGCACTTCCTCGCGCCCTCGTTGGAGGGCAGTCGCCGGGCTTCAAGCGAACGGAAGGACAAGAAGATGAAGATCCAACCCTGGGTGTAGCCTGCTTGGGAGGCAGCGGCGGCAGCACGGGCATGGCATCGAGCTTGCGCAAACGGACAGTCGCAGCTTGCAAGAGTAGCATGCGGAATGAGCAGGTACATCACATCCCTGATTATATCTAATTCAACTCTTCAATTTTTGGTCAATAGTTAAACCTGACGGTGTTGTAAAACTGCTTGTATGTAGGGAATCTATGAGAAAATGAAACCAATTTCTACTTATTTTATAACTCCCCCAATCAATACTGAACTGACTGAATCTGATGTATCTAATCAAGTTTCCGGTGCAAACATACAAGCTCATGTTGTTCTTGAGCCTGAAGTGTCTAATGAACAGACTGCTAATGAAGGATTTGATGCAAACATTTTACATGCTCCTGGTGATGAACATATAGTGTCTAATGAGGGATCTAATGCAAGCATTTTGCAAGCTCATTGAAGGATTTAGTGTCTAATGATGATCTACTATGTTGAGAGAGACAGAGATTTGCAGGCATTGATGGCAAGCAAATTATAGTGCATTTTCATAGCTTGAGGAAACGTCGAGGCCATCTACCAGAAAGTCCCCGTATCATGACAACATAGCATAAATACTTTTCTAATCTGTTGTTTGAAACTATTGTCATACTTGTGCAGGATAGATATATTGATATGCAGTTTGCGCACTGGTTATACGTGCAATTACACTTCGATATTTTCAGCCAGAGAACGAATAATTCAAGCAGGTACATACCATGTTTGTAGTCCTTGTACACCATGTTGCATTTTGTGTTTTTTGGTGCTTGCATCATTTAGTGTTTATAATCTGAACTGCTTTGGATCATTAGCTGGTTTTCAAAGTGCATGTAGCTTCACATTTCTCAAGTTATGTTGATTTCTGGAGTGCAAGTGCCTTCGTATTTTTTAAGTTAAATGTTCGCCCCTGGTAACTTGAATTCGTGGATCAGCCACTGCACACAAATCATACATGAATGCCAGTACGAATTAAATGAAATGCAGGGACTTACGCTAGCTCGTTGTACAGGCTCACTGCAGCTCTGCTTGCGCTTGGGATGTTTCATGTACAAGTCCATGTTACCACTTGCTTGGATGTGCAGGCCTTGTGGTCCTTGCATCCCCCTCTGCATTTTTGACACGGCGAATGGTTGATAAAATAAGAGGAATCGACCTTGATGTTGTACCGAAGGACAGATACTTATAAGGTTATACGGGTGTGCAGGATGTGTACCAGATCCTGTAGCGCCGTCATGCTTCGCTAAAATATGGATTTGCTTGTTTCAGATGATATCTCCAGAAAGAGTTAAGGTCAGAGTTGCATAGGCATGTAAGCTAAGAGAGCAGTGAAAGGATATACAAACATCGTCGGAACAGTGCACAAGGGAGTGATGTGTGGATACCTAGTTCGGGCCGGCGTTTGGGCATGCTCGCCTAGCTAGAGTGCGGGTCACTTCAGAGCCGTTGAGGGTGATGCGCTGGCGTTGGCTGGCCGCGCACGGATGCAGATCTTGAGTGGCAGCGGAGCGCTACGATGCGGTCGACGAGACCGTTGGTGAAGCCCCAACGGCCTCGGGGGGCGGAGGTGCGACGATGTGCTCGGTGAAGTAGCCCCGGTGAGCTGGGAGACGGTGTCGGTGAAGCGCACCTGATGTGGTGGAACTCGGTGTCTATGAGGCACGTCGGTTGCGGCGGCCGACGTTGTCGGTGGACCACCCGGTGAGGTGGACGAGGGCGTAGATGAGGTAGCTCCGATGCGGTGGTGAAGCGCGGCCGTCGTCTTCGTCGTCGTCGTCCGGCACAGAGGTGGGGAACGGTGGGGAAAGAGACGAGACGAGGGGCGATTCAAGGGTTGGCGGCGAATTAGGGATTTGAGCAATCTGGGCGCGGAAGGGGACAGTGGAGAAGAGAGATTTTTCAGGGCTGGAATTGGGGCCGCCAGATATTTCAATCTGAAACGTGGAAGCGCGAACTTATATTGTCGCCGTCCTTTTGGGGGGGGAGGGGGGATGGGTGGCTGGGTGCTACGCGTCCGTCCGACACACGCGACCACCCCGACAGGACTATGCTTCGGTGCCTTAAGGCGCCTGCCTTTGTGTCCATGACATATGGGCCCAACAGGTGGCTAGCCCACCTGTGAGTGACCCAAAGGCAGTTGCCTTTAAGGCACCGAAGCAGCGTCCACCCCGACACGACCTTGGTTTTCCTGGTGCGCCTACATTTGAGAATGTAAATGAATCTTCTTTCATTTGCAAACGAATCTGTATGTATTACCATGCTCGTGTTTTCCTTGCAATAATTAGTCATTCGAAACGAGATACTCCATCCGTTCACTTTTGTAAGTCATTTCAGACAACTTAAAATGAACTGTTTTGCACATTGTCTGAAATGTCTTCAAGGTCTTATAAAAGTGAACAGAGGGAGTACTATAAATTAATTAATGAGGAGTTATTTGAAAAAAAAATCAAAACGGTACCCACGCTAACGTGGATTAGAGTGTGTCTCACATAATTAGTTATTTGAATTAGAGTGTGTGTCACGTAGTTAGTTATTTGAATTAGAGTGTGTGTCATGTAGCGATCTCCAATTCTAACGTGGATTTCGCATTTCACTGTATCCACGCTACTTTTTTAATACAAATTCATATGTATATGATGAACACCATGGTAGTGAGAAAACTTTTGGATGGATTCAAACATATGACCTACAAAATAGCACAACAAACTGAGTCAATGTCAACTTTTCAAAACTTAGTATGGCACGAATTCGAAATAATTACCCGTATGCCTGGTCCTCGGTTCAAATCTTACAATGTACACCGAATTGAAACATCGATATTAAGTCTCGTACTATGTACATTCAAATGTTGTTTTTAGCCCCCCCTCCCCGCCCCGCACAAACCCTACATACTTCCTGTATCGGTCAATCTTCCTCTCCTAACCACCTTAGGAAGCTATCGGTTTCCAACACACGTTCATTCTTTCTCTCCATGTTTCAATCTCTTAGTCTCTCAACTACACAACCCCTTTTTCCACTCTGTTACCAAATGTATTTACCTCACACACCCGCCATTGCACCCCATGCCGAGCTCTCTCTCTCCCCTATCCCTCTCACCCTCTCGTGCTAAATACATGCATTGCCTATCTAGCCCCCCAACCTCTCGTGCATGCGCACGCACGCATGTTGTATATCTAGGTCACTCCCTCGAGACTGTCTCACTCTTTCTTCCACACGGCGAGCCACACTCGCTCAATCTTGCTCTCTTTATCTGAGTCTCGTCTAACCTCGTTTTCTTTCACACACAAATGATATATCTCCCTGTTCGGGCCTCGATCGACACACTCTATACTCTCTCACGCAGATTGTCTATCTAGGTCAGTCCATCCAAGCCGCCACCACTCTTTCGACCTCATGGTGGGCCACACTCACTCAATCTCTCTCTCTCTCTCTCTCTCTCTCTCTCTCCATATGTCTCGATTGACCTCGCTCTTTCTCGGACAAAAACGATATATCACCATGTTGAGCCCAATTCGACCTATTCACATTGTATACTCTCTCACGCACATCGTCTATCTAGGTCACTCTCTCCAACCCGTCTCACTCTTTCGATCGCATGGCGACCCTATGTGATCGGTTGACCTTGCTTCCTCTCACGCACAAAATATATCTACATGTCTGTGACTGGATCATCTCTCAAGCTCTATCTTACGACCCTCACCCTTGCGAAAAAGCTCAATCGGACAATATATCTCCAGAGCATATATATTGGTTCAATGAATGTCGGACCACACTCACTTTGTCTCTCTATCTATATGTCTCTCGATCGACCTCGCTTTCTCACACCGTATCTTCCACGCGTTAAAGCTACTACCTCTCCATCCCTCGCAAAGCCGGAGCTATTTACATTGCGAGGGGCACTCCAACCTTGGATAGGCATTTATTCCGGCCGGTTTAGATTATATTTTCGTAGCATTCGACCCACAACTACTCCAATCACCGTAGCGGGTAATTAAGCTACGGGGAGCACCTAATATGAGCACCGGGGAGCCGTTGGATCGAAGATGCAGCGGCACACACGAGGCCTGAATGTTTTATTTGCAAAAAAACTTTGGAGAGTTAGGAAATTGCACATAATTACAAAGACTACTCCCAAGCCATTGGATCTCACTTCCAACGGTGTAAAATCTCGTATCACCATAGTATCTAAGCTGCGGGGTGGATGTGATATTCTATGCCGCTGTCATTTTTGTTCGTAAACTTGCAAAAAAACGTGTAACTCGTGTCGTTACTTGTCTAACCGCGCAAAGTGTTTGTTCAAAAAAACCATCCTACACTAAAATATCGGAACAACACACAAGGGTCCCACTTGTCATTAATCAAATTTGGACCTAAAACTAACAAATCTGAAAGACGAGATTCGAACTGGCAACCTGGACTACAAAGCGTAAGTCGATAGCCTGAAAAAACGAACGGTTGTTGGCTTTGTCCCATAAATTGATTTTATACAGTACTTGCGTTGAGTAGAGTAGAGGGAGTGCCTCATCAACACGTGCATGACCGTTATCTCACTTACTGGTGGGTCCCAGGTCTGCGAACTCAATCTCTCTTCTCTCCATCGTCTAACCTTTGCACGGGCACACACAAAGAGCGGCGCTAGCTTGCCGTGGTGTTATTACAACTAAAAAAACTTGAAAAATAGAAGAATCGCCTAGAACAAGAGACGTTGTGGCTGGTCGAGACGGAGCTAACCACATCTATCCTCCGTGCCACGTTTGCATGATGAAGCTGTGTGGCTAGTGGGGTGTTTTCAACCGACTGGTTGGGTCCCGAGGTCGAACCATAGGTACTCTACTACATCTGATACAGTATATTTTTACACGCACATTTTTCCTCTGTGCCGAGACGTGGCACACCCTACTGCGCGGTTTCGGAGTCCTCCCAAGTGGTGCATGCATATATTCTTCCTGACGTGGGATGCCCTACCGCGCGTTTTCTGGGTCCTCCTCGGTCCTAGCGCCGAAGCAAGTAAATGAGTCGTCAAATCACGAAAGACCACCTTTCCTGCCGAGTACATCAATGAAGCACGGTGGCTAGCTAGTTGGGCTAGTTCGACCGATTAGCTAGGCCGCCGCCACATTTGTTTTTTCACCCCTTTTTTTATCTACTTGCCGGCAGGTAAATTTAAATATCCACCGCGGTGTTGCTCTGGTGTTTGGGTGCGGCAGGATTTTTAATTTTTTGATTGACGGGAGCAGGCGCGGCAGGATTTTAATTTTTTGATTGACGGGAGCAGGCGCGGCAGCAATTAGTCACGATGACTCCGCCTGTACCCACTGCTCCCTGATGTGAGAAGTCGTCGACTGGTGTTTTACCGTGGTGAAAACCAAAAGATTCCCCGCTTCCTCCGCCTTCCCGTAGATTGCATTGCCTTTCAGCCGTTTCGCCCCCTTTACTTCCTCTCCCCATTGCTTCTACCTGGTGCCATGGCGGCGCAGCAGATCACGGAGTCCGAGGTGAGGCTCCTGACACAGGAGCTCCATGCCAAGGATGCGGAGCTCAGGGCCAAGGACGTGGAGCTCCATGAGCTCAAGGAGGAGAGGAGTGCCATGCTCCTCCGTTATGTGCGGGAGTTCACGGAGCTTCAAAAGCGGCAGGCGTCCACCACAAAGATGCTCGAGGCGTCGGCGGCGTTGCTGTAGAAAGCGGGAGATATGATAGGCCATCAGGGGAGCCGGTTGGAGCGCGAGCGGGCCGATCGTGACGAGGTCCAGGATCGCCTCAGCCACTTGGTGAACCAAGTTGCCATGCACGTGTTGCGGCTGCGCGATGCCTACCGTCGTGCCAACGCGACGATGCCGACCATCGGGCTAAACCCTCTGCATGGGCATGTCCATGTCTCGGCGCAACATGACCGTTGGATCAAACTCAGACGGTGCAGATCAGTCATTGTAGCACAAAGCGTGTGGGTGTGTTTGGTTGCATTCTCATCTCAATATAGTTGCTTCCTCTTCGTGTATTTTTGTCAACCTACTAGTGTGGACTCATGCACCCTTCATGCACTCTGCCAAACACCCAAAAGTGGGTCGAGAAGGGAACTTTTGCTCCCATCCCGTGCACCCTTCATACACCCTGCCTAACACTATCCGTGCTTCATGTGGTTCATGTTTCATGGAGTATTGTAGCACCATACTCTTCGTGCGCTGTGGACCTAGTTCTGTTAACATTGATCTCACCGTCCATTCTCGACCGGACAGTCGAAAAAGCGGTACTATGTTTACATATAGGAGTAGTTGACATGCGCACAACATCATTTGTTATCGTCATATCTTACTACAGTAGCAACAAGATTGTGTAGTACTGACGTATGAACCACTGCACATGCCTAGTAGTAGGAGAACTGTGTATGTTCAAGTGGCTGTCGTGTTTCGCACTCCTCCGTCGTAAGAGTGGAAACGCTTGCTGTAATCATTTTTTCTTCTGAAAAACAGTGGACACGCTCTACCGTGCGGATCCTCCTCCAGCCATGCACTAAATTACTCACTTTCGCCGACGTGTGGGACAGCCAGCATCGGGATCCACCAGCCATGCACTAAATTACTCCGGAGTAGAGTGATGGTAGACTACCCCGATCGAAGCGCCGCAGTAATGCCCAATGAGCCGTCAAATCACAAAAAACCCTCCTTTCCAGCAGTAAGTTGGATGGACGAAGCAACCATCATTTCACTCTTCTCTCTCAGCTTCTTCTCTACCCAACCCTCGCTTCTGCCTCATCTTTTTCCTCATTTCTTCAAGAAAACCCCGACCTGCTTCTGCCATTGTTCTTCTCTCCCAAAGAAGGAAAGGTGAGCGCATCAATGGTGTTGATTCTGGCCAAGGCCCGGTCTTGCAACCCCGAGACTGATCCTATAACTCCCTCTCTTTTCTTCTTTTGGGTTTGTGATTATGGTTTCTTTTCTGTTATTTCTATTTGATGGTTTCTTGATGGACGCTGGAGCACCGGCCGAAGTGATGTGTATGGCTCCGGCCAAAACCGTCGAGGCTCATGGTACGAAGAAGCGCAAGCACCCCGCCGAGACTACCGCAGACAAGCTCAAAGCCATCACCCTGTCCAAGCCCCCCTCTCCGGGATCCCTCATTAAGCAAGTCCAGGTAATATCTCTTCTTGACGATCTTTTTCTCGATCTTGATCGTGTTTTTTCATCTAACACGCAGTACTAGTACTAGTAGTACAACTTTCTGGATGATCTTGCATGTGATTTTTGTGTGCCAAATGACGGTTCTAAATTCCTCTTTTGACCAAAACATGCGAGAGGTTGACACTGATTTCTTATAGATTACTTTCAACTAGTAGTTTATGAACATCAATGCTACCTTTTAAGAGGGTATATTTGCCTCAGTAACTTGTGTTATGGATATTGCATGTAATCCCTCTGCTCCCATGCCTTTGAAGACATGTTCTAGTGTCTTTGTTCACTCATTTCTGTGCGTATATGTAGTCATATATGGAGTATAATATTGAAAATCATCTTATATTTCTGAACAGAGGTAGTAATAAAATATGGTTTCTGTTTGAATTAGAACCAGGTCCGCGGTGGAGATGGAGTTCTCAAAGTCATGCCGTGTGAACTGGAAGACCTGATGATGAGTTCTACTGCTGAACTATCCAGCTGTTGTGTCCTTGTCGCCACGTGTCCTGAACTAGTGTTTTCCTGTAGCATTGTTGTCAGGCGTGTTCTCGAGGCTGTACTTGACCACAACAATTTCCTGGCTGTGCCTTCGATTACAAAGGGTGTGGTTCTTGTAAAGCTTCCCAACAAATCTGATGCGGCATGTCTACATCATCATGTTTATGAGTGGAAAGACCACTCTGTTAGGTTCTCCAAGGTTGACAAGATGGTGATGGTGCATGTAGACATCTCACACGAAGTCCATGGCCTAGTCAGTTATGCGGGGTTCATCCTGTAGGTCGGTGGCAAAAAATAGTCTGCAGAGTTTACTTAGTGCAACTTTGCTTGTCTGTAGTAAGTACTATTGTTCAATACTTGATTTGTGTTTGTGAACCCTGTATTGTTTATTAGTACTGCCGCTTTTGGTGTGGTCTCAGTCCTAAGAACGGTCTATGTTAATGGCTGTCCACTCAATTTAGTCTGTATATTTTGAAGTATCCATATCATATTTTTTGTGAGGATGGTCTATCAATTATGGTTACACTCTAATATATGTATGCATTGCAGGGTTTATCGCACCCACCAGGATTTCCAGCCCCATGGATGTTCGGTCCATACGATTTGTCACGACCTTTGGACTGTCCTGCTTGTGGGAGTAGGCGGGGCCCCTGCATGCCACGCGTAGTTGAACGATCAATCTTTTGTTTAGTACTTCAACATAGTGATTTCCTGGTAAGGATTCACTCATGTCACATCAAGTAAATCTTATTGATTTACTATCTAAATCTTATTGATTTAATGTCATGTTTTCTTTCTTTTCCTGCAATTTTACGATGCAGGTTTTGCCATGTGACATTCATCATAGAATAAACCGTTTGGTTTGCTCTACGATGGCTATTTTTGCAGGTTTCACTTCTTATGTCGTGTCAGTAACGAAGGCACTGTCCATCACTTATATTACTAGGAAAAATTGGATCAGTCTATTTTCTGAGTACAAGCTGAATCCCTATGATGAACTGCAGTTTGGTTTAACAAAAACGCCACAATTAGTCCTTCTCGCGTTTAAAAGAAATGAAGAAAAAGACTGGATCACGGTCACGGATCCTAGTCAAGTTAGAAAGCTTATCATAGCAGACCAGACACGATCGCCGCTGTCTCGCACAGATCGAGCACTGACAGTTGCTCTAGCACTAACAACGGCAGCAGCTTAGTCTGATCCAGCTGAGGATTGGGCACCGACCGCGTCAGCGGATCAGTCTGATCTACCAGAGGATCGGGCATCGACACCGGCACCTGCTCCGACACCGGCACTAGCTCTGCAAGGAGCACCATCTCCGGCAGCAGCAGCGGCTTCGGCACCTGCACCAACACTTGCACTTGCATCTGCTCCGGCCCGTGCAGTTGCACCGGCAACAGACTAGGCTGCAGTTCGCACTTCATATACCAAAGTCCTTACAAAAACCGACATGTCCACCTTCTTGGTAAGCATTGGCCGCCCAAGTGCTTCGTTCTTTTTTCTTTCCATGTTGTTTCACATGATTCACTGTGTTGATCTAACTGTTTGGGTATGTCTTCTTGTTTGCAAACAGAGAATTCCTAGAGCAACGAGGGAGTCGTTCAACAATCCGGGCAACCGCGGCCAAGTTTCTCTTACCATCCGCTGCCTTGTTGTGAATGAACCTGCTCAATATATCGTAAGTACAAAGGATGGTCGCATGATGATTGATGCTAAAGGATGGTCAAGGTTCAAATATAAATCATATCTTGCGGTAGGGGATGATGTCAAAATCGAACTTTCTCGGCAAGGAGAGCTGGTCCAAATCAACTTTGAAATTCTTCAGTAGCAGCACGCAACTGCCTAACTGATCTATCCTCCGAGAGATTTCGATGTAATAATCTGGCATGGTGAAACAAGTGTCCTGTGTGTATAAGTAGTACGATAGTATTATTTATCACATGTTATATCATTGATAGAATTGCAACTCTGATTGCTGGTTAGGAACTGTCGTTCGATTTCATTCCAACAGCTGCTGTGCTTTATTCAATTTTGTGTATTCGCCTTGCGACAACATCTAAAACCAGCGCCGTACCGATCGCTTGCAATATGAAAAGCGTTGAGGTAGAACACATGGGCCCCCAAACATGCAGGGTCGGCCTACGGCCCAAAGTCCAGAACCTGGTTTCGAGAAGCACTAGCTCAGTGCAGAAGTGGCGTCCTCCTGCTGCTGTGGGTTGGGTGAAGATGAATGTTGATGCTACGTTATCTCGCAATGGTGAAAGGGGAGCCCTGGCAGTTGTGAGCTGGGATCATACATGCTTCTTCCTTGGAGCATCGACACTAGTGTGCGAAAGTGTTACTGAACCAGAGATCCTAGAGGCAATGGCATGTTGCGAGGGGCTATCTCTGGCTCTTGACTTAAACCTGCAACAAGTTCAGATTAGCACCGATTGTTCAGCAACAGTCAAGCATATCGGAGAGGCATACTTGGGGCCCAGCAAAGTTATTATGGACGAGATCAAGATGAAGAAGAATACGTTCCAAACCATGGAGATCATACATGAAAAACGCGAGTGTAATGTTGAAGCGCATGTGCTCGCAAAAGCTGCTACTTCTTTGCCCTGTGGATGCCATCTTTGGCTCACAGGAACCCCCGAAATTATCTGTATACCTATGACTGTTAATCTTCAATAAAGCAGCTTTTATCCCTCAAAAAAACATCTGAGTATTATATTCTCAGCTAAACCCCCATAATGCCCGTGCGCTGCAGAGGGAGTATTTTTCTCGGCAAGGTGAGCATGTGATATAAAAGATTTGTATATTTCTTTATAGAGGGAGTATCTCTCTGTCAAAAAATATATTTATGTGTAACTAGTTACTCCTGTCTTTCTACTTCCTTTCGCTGATATGTGGGGCAACCGGCAACGGGGTCCACGTGCCATATGCACAAATTAGAGTGCACAACTTCACGGTAGACACACCCCGGTCGTAGCGCCGCAGTAATGCCCAATGAGCTGTCAAATCACAACCCCCCTTTCCAGCTTTAGCAGTAAGCTAGACGGATGAAGCGGCAATATTTCACTGGGCCTGAATCCCTTTCTCCCTCGTCTGCTTGTTCAGAGAAAACCCCCTCTCGGCAATTGCATAGGGTTTTATCATGGAGAACCAGGTACGAATTCTTCATCCATCCCCGATAAACCCAAGTCCCTTGGTCGCAGGTAATCCTAGGATGGCAGCCGCCGCCGTTGATGCATTTTTCTTCGTACTGAATCTAGTGTGTTTCATTTGTAGTGCCCAAAGTGCGAGTACCCTATAGGTTTCTGCGCCCTCGGCGAGACACCACACTTGTTCCTTCTCATCCTAACACAGCATTTTGAAACGCGCACAGTATGTTCCTAGAATCCTCTTTTCTATCCGGGAGGGTGGGGTTTTTTTGAACATGCTGTGTTCTCATATTATTTTTCCCGCAGTGTATTATTTGCTCTGCCAGAACACATGTACTCAAGATGCTCGGCCTTGCCATAACTGAATACACTAGTTTAGTGGTAACAGTGAAGACAAGGATATAAGTTCCGAGTTGGGTTCATGAACCAAGAAGATCGCTGCTTTTTTTATGGCCGAACTTGGATAAACTTTCTCAAGTGTTACGGACTGAAAGTTGGCGCACGAATGTTGATGGAAATAGCAGAACCTGGTCTCATCTTCACTGCGATCTTCCACCCCGACGTCGTTCCAATTGTTCATCCATGTTAGTTTTGTATCTGGTTCTTGCTTGTTGCTTCGATTACTTCTTAATCCACCTATTATGTCTAACTAATCACAATTTAACTTTAGAAGTAGCAACGAATCTCTCACGAAGATGCTACTTCTAACTAATATTTTCTTATAATTGGTGGCATGTGTAGGTTTTTTCAGAGTAAAGCAGTCTGCTCGTTTGTTACTCTGTAATAACTCAGTTGTTACTAATGGCACTGAAGTTGACTGGATCGACATCCACAAGTTCCTACACTTATTGATCGTCTTGAGGTCCTTGTGGGGCGTTTCAATGGTGGAAGGCCACGTGGGATATGTGTGTCACTCCTGCACTCGTTGAACAGGTCCAACTGTGTCGAGAAACTTATGGTACGAGTTGTTTTCTGTTATATATGTTGTTCATAAACTATTGCTTATACACAATTTTATAGCTGTGATCTTCTTGAAACAGGAACTGACGAGTTCTATTGTTCCTATACAGATGCCTGACCATGGTCGGGTCAGACTTGCGCTTGGTCACAACATGATGTTTATGTCGACCTACTCAATTCCCCTTGGAGGTGAAAAGATACTTATTCATGGGTGGTCTCAAATAATGAAGGCCCATCCATCTTGGAGAATAGGACAGAAGATTATGTTCATGCTTTTCCATGGCTCTAAAGTGAATATCATGTTTATTGACCACGTTGCGAGATGAAGCCACTTTCAGAAGGTTGTGGATGCGCGGGGTGGTGCATGGGCCTTGTCCTGGGGCTTGGCGGCCTCACCCTTGGTTAACTATAGGCAAAGTAGCACTGTTCGAGGCGTGCTTTGTACGGTTGAACCTATATAAGTACTCATACTGCTTTCAGCTTTGGTTGTTAAGTGCCCCTGTTGGTTTCAGTTAAGGTTGTTAAGTACTACAGTCTGTCGTGTTTCTTCAGTCATGTCTTCCTCCATCCGCCAAAACCAAACCAGCGCCAGCGGGGCCGCCTGCTTCCGCCTCCCACGGCTGGCTGCGCCTCAGCGCACGCATCGCCGCCCCACCGTCTCCTAAATCATTAACGCTGACGTCCTCCGCGCGCTTTGGTGCGCTCACCACGGCGCCGCCCTCTCGCGTTGTCAACATGGTCAACAAACAACAGGAATTGGCAGAAGTACATGGAGAGGATGACAGTAGGGGCCCACCATGTCAGCGTATGGAAAAAAATGCTTCCTCCTAGTGTTTTCCTGACATCTGGGACCCACGACATTGGGAGTGTATATAGTCAATAGACAAGAGAACAACACAAGATCGGCTGACACCTGGGACGTAGCTACTCGAGCAGTATTTTTTTTGTTTGGTATTGTTGAGACGGAGAAGGGTTTGAACTGGGTTGTCGCCCGTCTAGCCCAGGCTTATATTTTATGTTCACCATGTGACCAGCCCAGCTATTTTTTCTTTGTGAAAATGAGCCCAGTTTATTTTTTCTGAAGAATACCCAATCCAGGCCTACTTATTTTTCTACGCCCTGATGGGCTGCAACTCTTTCAAGACGCCTGCAAATCTTGAAAGTAATATGAAATGGGTTGTAAATATAAAAACAGATGACAAATTGGCAATTACTTTATAATTTCTGAATTTTATTACATTTTCAGATTCCTATTTCACTGGGCATTAACCTAATTTAAATATATCTTCAAAGTACTTTAAATATGGCTGGACATTTTAGTATTAAAAATAGTTTGGAACCCATAGAAATATGCGAAATTGGCCCTGGCCAACCAAAAAATGACTACAATAAATTGCAAAAGAAGTTGCCATGAGCTATATATAAATTATTAAAAAAAGAGGGAGTGGTCTGACTTGTGGGCCTGTTTAGTTGATGCGTATGCAAGATTTTTTTAGTTATTATATACATCAACAAATGATTCTAGTAGACGTAACCGTTGGATGTCAATCCAACGGCCGTCGTGTTTCTTCAATCTCTGATCTTCTTGCTCCAGCCGCCAAAGCAGCACCGGCGGGACCGCCTACTCCCGCCTCCCGTGGCCGGGTGTGCTGCCGCGCAGGCCTCAGCGCCCCCTACTACTCCCACCGCTGGCCAGGGCATCCCTCTACTCACCCACACCCCCTGTTATTCTGCGGCGACGTCAGCCTCACACCGCAGCCGAACCGGTGAACGCTCGTACTCCTCTCCGCGTGGGCATCCACTGTCGCGTCTTCCCCGCTCCGCGTCGTCCCCTTCCAATGCCTCGCCGTCGTCCACCGCCGTGGTGCTCTCAGCGTGGCGTGGTCAATGTGGTCAACGACGGACTTCCATCGGAAGAGTACTGTACATGGAGAGGCTGACAGCTGGGTCCACAGCAGCCGCAAGGAAGTGCCTCCTTATTACACGCAAAATAATTATTCCTCCACCTGACAGCGGGGACCCACCGGACGGGCCACCAGTATTTTGCGAAAAAAATCATTTCCCCCTGACTGCTGGGACCCATCGGACGGGCCACCGTATTTCACAAAAAAACGTTCCCCCCGCTGTCAGCTCGGACCCACTGGAAGGGCCTTCTTATTACACACAAAAAAATGAATACTCCCCCGGCTACCTAGGACCCACCTTGGTGGGAGGCTGACTTGTGGGCCTACTAAGTTGACGGGGACGAAGGGCTTTGTCAACTTAGTCAATATGAACAATTCTAGCTCCAGTGACCATACGATGTCCATCCAACGGCCGTAGTGCTTCTTCAACCTCTGGTCTTCTTGCTCCAGCCACCCAAAGCAGCGCCGGTCGTGCCGCATGCTCCTGCCTCCCGTGGCCGGCTGTGCTGCCACGGAGGCCTCACCGCCCCCTACTATTCCCACCGCTGGCCAGGCCCTGCGGCGACGGCAGCCTCACACCGCAGCCGAACCAGTGAACCCTCGTACTCCTCTCTGTGCGGGCTTCCACTGCCGCGTCTTCCCCGGCTCCGCGTCGTCCCCTTCCTAGGCCTCGCCGTCGTCCACTGTCGTGGTGCTCTCGGCGCGGCGTGGTCAATGTGGTCAACGACCAACTTCCATCGAAACAGTAATGTGCGTGGAGACACTGACAGCTGGGTCCACGGCCGCAGCAAGGAAGTGCCTCCTTATTACGCTCAAAATAATTATTCCTCCACCTGACAGCGGGGACCCACCAGACGGGCCACCGTATTTCGCAAAAAAAATGTTTGCCCCAGACTGTTGGGACCCACCAGCTACATCTTTGCACGCAAGGAAGTGCCTGACAGTCGGGACCCACCTGGTCAAAGCGTACGTAGCGTTGTCATTCTGGTCGCAAACGTGTACGTACATATATACTGGTCGATGTAGAGGCGCGCACGTGTCGTAGTAGAGGCGCGCACGTAGCATGTACACGTATGTACAGCGGCCAGGGTGCAAGAAAGAAAATACGGCCACATATGTGTACATACGGGCGGGGTCTCGAATGCCTACTCGCGCATACGTACGGCCAGGGCTCGTATACATGGCTGGGTCGGAACGGAGAAACAGCGTCGTCGTCGTGTTCATGGGGAGGCAACGGAATGCGTCGTGTTCATGGGGAGGCAACAGAATGTGTCGTGTTCATGGGGAGGCAACGGAATGCGTCGTGTTCATCGGGAGGGCTTGGACGGAACAGGCGATGGAAACGAGGCCTGGCGTACCGCAGAATGGAGGAAACGGCCTTGTGTTCGACCGGCCACGTTCGAAACGGGATCCTATTCATCGGGAGGGGTCTGGCATACCGCAAAACGGAGGAAACAGACCTCCTACGGTCGAAACGGGGGTCCTGTTGATCGGGAGGGGTGTGGCGTACCGCAAAACGGACGAAACGGACTTGTGTTGGAGCGCTACGGTCGAAATGGGGGTCCTGTTCATGGGGAGGGGTGTGGCATACCGCAAAACGGGACTCCACGGGATACTATTCATCTCCACCGTCGACCCCCTCCAGCCTCCACGAGCTACTGTTCATCCACCATCAATCTCCTCCAGCCTCCACCTACGACTGTTCATCCACGGGCTCCTGTTCATCCAGCCTCCGCCGCACGCTACTCCACCGGCTATTGTTCAACCAGCCCTCTCCACGGGCTCCTGTTCAACCACCCCTCCACGGGCTACTGTTCATCCTGCCCTCCACCGTCTATTGTTCATCCAGCCCTCCACGGGGTGGTCCTGTTCATCCAGCCCTCCATGGGGTCCTGTTCATCCAGCCCCAACTGGCTCGATCGATCGGGGTCCTGTTCATCCAGAGGCAACACCACGGGGTCCTGTTCATCCAACCCCCCCCACACACACAATGCTCACTGTTCATCCAGAGGCAGCATCGATCGGCTTCAGTTAGCAACAGTAGCAAAGGAATCGCTCGATCGGGTTTAGTTAACAGCCATCGATCGATCGCTCGGGTTCAATAACGCGTAGCCTGCAGTGCAATCGCTGGGGTTCAGTTAGAGCCCAACGCCTCGCTCGGGTTTAGTTAGAGCCAACGCCCCCGCACACACGCGTGTACATGTACGAGAGAAACGTGCATTGCTCGGCCCCCGACCTCCCACCGTAACCGGGAACTCCCTGAAATTTTCCTCGCCCTCGCTTCTACCATGATTTTTTCCTTCATGGACGGCCCAAAGAATGTCATGCAGCTGCGTCTCCGGCCCGCCCAGGACGAAAAGCCCATTTTCTGTCATGATTTTTTGTCATAGAAGTAGTAGCCCACCACATCTATGATGATACCGGGTTTTGTCACAATTATCATCATAGAAGTGTCATATGTATGACAAAAAAAAATTCGTTCGGCCCAAAATGTCACGAATGTGTCATTTTTTGTAGTGTAGATAAGTTGTCTGCGACGGGGTTCTCAACTCCTTTTCTATCAACAATATGCAAATCAAATTCTTGTAGCAAGAGAACCCATCTAATAAGTCTAGGCTTAGCATCTTTCTTCTCCATAAGATATTTAATAGTAGCATGATCAGTGTGGATAGTTACTTTAGAATCAACAATATAAGATCTGAACTTATCACAAGCAAATACAACTGCTAAATGTTATTTTTCAGTAGTAGCATAATTTCTTTGATCATTGTCTAGAGTCTTACTAGCATAATGGATAACATTTAATTTCTTGTCGACTCTTTGCCCTAGAACAGCACCTACAACATAATCGCTAGCATCACACATAATTTCAAAGGGTAAATTCCAATCAGGAGGCTGAACAACAGGTGCAGAGACTAATGCTTTCTTAAGTATTTCAAATGATTCTACACAATCATCATCAAAGACAAATGGTATATCTTTTTGTAATAAATTAGTCAGAGGCCGAGAAATTTTTGAGAAGTCCTTAATGAACCTCCTATAAAATCCGGCGTGACCAAGGAAACTTCTTATACCTTTGATGTCCTTGGGACATGGCATCTTTTCAATAGCATCAACCTTAGCTTTATCAACTTCAATACCTCTTTCAGAAACTTTATGTCCCAAGTCAATACCTTTATTAACCATAAAGTGGCACTTTTCCCAATTCAAGACAAGATTAGTTTCTTCACATCTCTGCAAAACTCGATCAAGATTGCTCAAGCAATCATCAAAAGAAGATCCATAGACGGAGAAATCGTCCATGAAAACCTCACAAATCTTTTCACAAAAGTCAGAGAATATAGCCATCATGCATCTTTGACAGGTAGCAGGTGCATTACATAAACTAAAAGGCATACGTCTATAAGAAAAAGTACCAAAAGGGCATGTAAAAGTAGTCTCTGATTGATCTTTAGCCGACACAGGTATTTGAGAGAAACCAGAATAACCATCTAGAAAGCAGTAATGTGTATGTTTGCATAATCTTTCTAGCATTTGATCGATAAAAGGTAAGGGGTAATGATCTTTCTTAGTAGCCTTATTTAATTTGCGGAAATCAATTACCATCCTATAACCTGTAATAATTCTTTGTGGAATCAATTCATCTTTATCATTAGGAACAATAGTAATACCACCCCTCTTAGGGACACAATGAACAGGACTTACCCACTGACTATCAGCAACGGGATAAATTATACCTGCCTCCAGAAGATTTAGTATTTCTTTTCTTACCACTTCTTTCATTTTAGGATTCAGACGTCGTTGAGGATCACGAACTGGTTTGGCATCTGCTTCCAAATTTATTTTATGTTGACATAGAGTGGGAATAATGCCCTTATAAGATCATCAAGAGTATATCCAATAGCAGCACGGTGCTTCTTCAGAGTTTTCAATAATCTTTCTTCTTCATGCTCTGAAAGGTTAGCACTAATAATAACAGGATATATCTTCTTTTCATCAAGATAAGCATATTTAAGATTATCAGGCAATGGTTTAAGCTCAAACACGGGATCACCCTTAGGTGGAGGGGGATCCCCTAGGATTTCAAAAGGCAAATTGTGTTTCAGAATAGGTTCCTGTTTAAAGAATACTTCATCAATTTCCCTTCTTTCATTCATAAACATATCATTCTCATGGTCTAGCAAATATTGTTCTAAAGGATCACTAGGAGGTACATCAATAGAAGCAAGACCAATAATTTCATCTTTACTAGGCAATTCTTCTTCACGATGTTGTTTACTAAATTTAGAGAGATTAAACTCATGAGTCATATCATCTAAGCCAAAAGTAACAACATCCCTTGTGCAATCTATGGTAGCATTAACAGTATTCAAGAAGGGTCTACCAAATATAATGGGACAAAAGCTATCTTATGGGGAACCCAGAACAAGAAAATCAGCAGGATATTTAGTTTTCCCACACAAGACTTCAATATCTCTAACAATTCCCATTGGTGATATAGTATCTCTATTAGCAAGTTTAATAGTGACATCAATTTCTTCTAACTCAACAGGTGCAATGTCATGCATAATTTCTTTGTATAAGTCAATAGGTATTGCACTAGCACTAGCACCCATATCACATAAGCCATGATAACAATGATCTCCTATTTTAACAGAAATAACAGCCATGCCTACCACAGGTCTAAGTTTATCTATATCACGGGGTTTAGCACTTCTAGCAGTTTCATTACAGAAGTAAATAACATGCCCATCTATATTATTGGACAAGAGATCTTTAATAATAGCAATATTAGGTTCAACTTTAACTTGCTCATGAGGTGTATATGCTTTAATATTGCTTTTACGAACCACAGTTAAAGCTTTAGCATGATCCTTTATCCTAACAGGGAAATGTGGTTTCTCAACATAACAAGTAGGAACAATAGGATCATTATAAGTGATAGTCTTTCTTCAACTTTAATTGGTGCAGCTACTTTTACTTCTATGGGAGGATGATATTTAAACCACTTCTCCATAGGGAGATCAACATAAGTAGCAAAATATTCACAGAAAGAGGCTAATATCTCAGAATCAAGTCCATATTTAGTGCTAAACTTACGGAAAATATCGGTATCCATAAAAGATTTAACACAATCAAAACTAGGTGTCATACCTGAATCCTTACCATTGTCGAGGTCCCAATCTTCAGAGTTGCATTTAATTCTTTCCAATAAATCCCATTTGAATTCAATAGTCTTCATCATAAAAGAGCCAGCACAAGAAGTATCAAGCATGGTGCGATTGTTACCAGAAAGCCGAGCATAAAAATTTTGAATAATCATTTCTCTTGAGAGCTCATGATTGGGGCATGAATATAACATTGACTTAAGCCTCCCCCAAGCTTGAGCGATGCTTTCTCCTTCGCGAGGCCAAAAATTATATATATAATTGTGACCACGATGAACAAGATGCATAGGATAAAACTTCTGATGAAATTCCAATTTCAATCATTTGTAATTCCAAGACCTCATATCATCACATAGCCTATACCATGTCTATGCATCTTCCCTCAAAGATAAGGGGAAGGCCTTCTTCTTAACAACATCTTCGGGTACACCTGCAAGCTTAAATAATCCACAAACTTCATACACATATATTAGATGTACAACAGGATGTTTTGTTCCATCTCCTAAAAAAGGATTAGCTAGCAGTTTTTCTATTATACCCGAAGGAACTTCAAAGCAAGTATTTTCATTTTCATTTTCAGTAGGTTCAGTAGGTTGAGGAGCAACTCTTTGCTCTACTGGTCGGGGTGAAGATACCCCGAACAAGCCCCTCAGAGGATTACTTTCCATAGTAACAAGTGACAGTAAATTTCAGCACACTATATAAATTTTTCCTTACCAAATTCCACCTACCAAAGGAGCTTCACTCCCCGGCAATGGCGCCAGAAAAGAGTCTTGATGACCCACAAGTATAGGGGATCTATCGTAGTCCTTTCGATAAGAGTGTCGAACCCAACGAGGAGCAGAAGGAAATGATAAGCGGTTTTCAGCAAGGTATTCTTTGCAAGTACTGAAATAAGTGGTAACAGATAGTTTTGTGATAAGATAATTTGTAACGAGCAACAAGTAACAAAAGTAAATAAAGTGCAGCAAGGTGGCCCAATCCTTTTTGTAGCAAAGGACAAGCCTGGACAAACTCTTATATAAGGAAAAGCGCTCCCGAGGACACATGGGAATATCGTCAAGCTAGTTTTCATCACATTCATATGATTCGCATTCGGTACTTTGATAATTTGATATGTGGGTGGACCGGTGCTTGGGTGTTGTTCTTACTTGAACAAACATCCCACTTATGATTAACCTCTATTGCAAGCATCTGCAACTACAACAAAAGTATTAAGGTAAACCTAACCATAGCATGAAGCATATGGATCCAAATTAGCCCCTTACGAAGCAACGCATAAACTGGGGTTTAAGCTTCTATCACTCTAGAAACCCATCATCTACTTATTACTTCCCAATGCCTTCCTCTAGGCCCAAATAATGGTGAAGTGTTATGTAGTCGACGTTCACATAACACCACTAGAGGCTAGACAGCACACATCTTATCAAAATATCGAACGAATACCAAATTCACATGACTACTAATGGCAAGACTTCTCCCTTGTCCTCAGGAACAAAAATAACTACTCACAAAGCATAAACATGTTCATAATTAGAGGGGTATTAATATGCATATAGGATCTGAAATATGATCTTCCACCAAATAAACCAACTAGCATCAACTAGAAGGAGTAATCAACACTACTAGCAACCTACTAGCACCAATCCCGGACTTGGAGACAAGAATTAGATACAAGAGATGAACTAGGGTTTGGAGATGAGATGGTGCTGGTGAAGATGTTGATGGAGATTGCCCTCTCCCGATGAGAGGAGCGTTGGTGATGACGATGGCGATGATTTCCCCCTCCGGGAGGGAAGTTTCCCCGGCAGAACAGCTCTGCCGGAGCTCTAAATTGGATCCACCAAGGTTCCGCCTTGTGGCGGCGGAGTTTCGTCCCAAAAGGTTGCTTCTTATTTTTTTCTCAACTAAGGACTTCATATAGCAGAAGATGGTCATCGGAGAGCCACTAGGGGGCCCACGAGGTAGGGGGGGCGCCACCCACCCTCGTGGATAGGGTGTGGGCCCCTGGTCTTCATCTTTCATTATTTATTATAAGGTGTTCTGTGGAGTTTCAGGACTTTTGGAGTTGTGCAGAATAGGTCTCTAATATTTGCTCCTTTTCCAGCCCAGAATTCCAGCTGCCGGCATTCTCCCTCCTTATGTAAACATTGTAAAATAAGAGAGAATAGCCATAAGTATTGTGACATAATGTGAAATAACAGCCCGTAATGCAATAAATATCGATATAAAAGCATGATGCAAAATGGGCGTATCAGTGGCCGCCTCGCTGCTTCCTTGATGTCCACTCCAAGTGTCCTAGATTGCATTTGTTCCAAAAAAAGATCCTTGCAAAGGTTTCACTCCATTTGGATTCTGTTTGATATTCCTTTTCCGCGAAACACTGAAATAGGCAAAAACAACAATTTGCACTGGGCCTTCGGTTAATAAGTTAGTCCCAAAAATAATATAAAAGTGCATAATAAAGCCCATTAAACATCCAAAACAGATAATATAATAGCATGGAACAATTAAAAATTATAGATATGTTAGAGACGTATCAATCACTCCTGACTTGGTTCGCAACAGTGTTGTAGTTGGCGGCCTTGGAGGCTTGCACCTACTTACAATGTTGAAGACATCCTCTTGTGTTAATGAGTGCTGAAAGTCAGCTCTTGGTGATGCAGGCTTGCTTGGCTGCTGTGTGCTAGCTCTTGGGGATGGCCCTTTGGCAGTTTGATCACCTCTTTTTGTGTTTGGCATTGAAGTATCTATATGAGTTGGCACCTTGGGGCTTGCAGTTGCAGTGGTGCCTTCCTGAGCAGCAGTAGTGGTTTTGACTGTGACCACGCTGCTAACTGACACATCAGTTGGCACACTACTATCTACAGTTGGCATCTTTCCAGTCTGAGTTGGCAGCAACCTAGCAGAACTTGGCACCCCTAAATCAATTGTTGTGGCACGTAGTTATGTCACGTCTCTGAACCCCACACCTTTTGTGCCCTGTTCCCCCTTTGTGCCCTTGGCAAACTTGACAATCTTCTGCTGCTTAGCTGGTTTAGGTGGGACTACTGAAAGATGAGTCTTCCCCTTGATATGTTGAACTCATGTGATGGTGGTTGGCACTCCACTCACTACAGTTGGCATATCAGTTTGAACCACAACTTCCTTGACCACATTTATTTCAGCATCTACACTTACAATCTTCTTCTTGATTTGAGGCAACTACAAATTCTTCTTCATTGAAACTGCTTTGTGCTTTTGGACCACGTGAGAGTTTTCCACTGATGCTGCCTTGCTCTTGCTGCAACTTATATCTGGAAGCTGCTTCAAATATTCCTTGTATTTTTTCTTCGAATGAACCCAGTCAAGACCCTTTCATGCTTCCTCCATGTCAATTTGATTCTTTTTAGCCTCACTTGATAAGAACACCTTCTGATCAATGGCAAAGTTGATGTCCTCACACATCTCTTTGTCACTAAAATCTGGCACAGGAAAAGTGGTTGGCAAAGCTGGCTTCAAGTTGCACAGCTTGAACATATCAATGCTCCCCTGAGACTCTGCTTCATCATTTTTCTTTGACTTCAGCAAATCCTTGTCTTTCCAGCAAGTTTTGTCAATCAACATTTGTAGTGTGCTCCTGCTGCTCAATGAATTGCTGCTGCTCGCAGGGTTGGCAGAGCCGCTAGTCCTCCTGGATGTGTTGCCGCTTGTACCACCAGAACTAGGGGCGGTGTCATCATCATCGTCACTGCTGTCACTGCCTCCATTGGATCCCCCTTGATCATCACAATCAACATCCTCGTCTTCTTCCTCATCATCTTCTTTCCCCTCACAACCATCAACTGCTTGATAACCCACAAGTATAGGGGATCGCAACCGTTTTCAAGGGTAGAGTATTCAACCAAAATTTATTGATTCGACACAAGGGGAGCCAAAGAATATTCTCAAGTATAGCAGCTGAGTTGTCAATTCAACCACACCTAGAAAATTAATATCGGCGGCAAAGTATTTAGTAGAAAAGTAATATTATAGTAGTAGTAGTAACGGTGGCAAAAGTAACGGTAGCAGTATTGGTTTTATAGTGATTGTAACAGTAGCAACAGAAAAGTAAATAAGCGAAGATCAATATATGAAAAGCTCGTAGGGAATGGACCAGTGATGGATAATTATGTCAGATGCGATTCCTCATGCAATAGTTATAACATAGGGTGACACAGAACTAGCTCCAGTTCATCAATGTAATGTGGGCATGTATTCCGAATATAGTCATACGTGCTTATGGAAAAGAACTTGCATGCCATCTTTTGTCCTACCCTCCCGTGGCAGCGGGGTCCTATTGGAAACTAAGGGATATTAAGGCCTCCTTTTAATAGAGTACCGGACCAAAGCATTAACATTTAGTGAATACATGAACTCCTCAAACTACAGTCATCACCGGTAAGTATCTCGATTATTGTCACTTCGGGGTTAACAGATCATAACACATAATAGGTGACTATAGGCTTGCAAGATAGGATCAAGAACTCATATATATTCATGAAAACATAATAGGTTCAGATCTGAAATCATGGCACTCAGGCCCTAGTGACAAGCATTAAGCATAGCAAAGTCATAGCAACATCAATCTCAGAACATAATGGATACTAGGGATCAAACCCTAACAAAACTAACTCGATTACATGATAAATCTCATCCAACCCATCACCGTCCAGCAAGCCTACGATGGAATTACTCACGCACAGCGGTGAGCATCATGAAATTGCTGATGGAGGAAGGTTAATGATGACGATGGCGACGGATTCCCCTCTCCAGAGCCCCGAACGGACTCCAGATCAGCCCTCCCAAGAGAGATTAGGGCTTGGCGGCGGCTCCATATCGTAAAACGTGATGAGTCCTTATCTCTTATTTTTTCTCCCCGAACGTGAATATATGGAGTTGGAGTTGAGGTCGGTGGAGCACCAGGGGGCCCACGAGGCAGGGGCACGCCCCCACCCTCGTGGACACGGTGTGAGCCCCCTGGCCTTGATTCTTTCGCCAGTCTTTTTATATATTCCAAAAATATTCTCCGTTGATTTTCAGGTCATTCCAAGAACTTTTATTTCTGCACAAAAATAACACCATGGCAATTCTGCTGAAAACAGCGTCATTCCAGATTAGTTCCATTCAAATCATGCAAGTTAGAGTCCAAAACAAGGGCAAAAGTGTTTGGAAAAGTAGATATATTGGAGACGTATCAACTCCCCCAAGCTTAAACCTTTGCTTGTCCTCAAGCAATTTAGTTGATAAACTGAAAGTGATAAAGAAAGACTTTTACAAACTTTGTTTGCTCTTGTTGTTGTAAATATGTAAAGCCAGCATTCAAGTTTTCAGCAAAGATTATGAACTAACCATATTCACAATAACATTTAGGTCTCATGTTTACTCATATCAATGGCATAATTAACTAGCGAGCAATAATAATAAATCTCGGATGACAACACTTTCTCAAAACAATCATAATATGATATAACAAGATGGTATCTCTCTAGCCCTTTCTAAGACCGCAAAACATAAATGCAGAGCACCTCTGAAGATCAAGGGCTGACTGGAAATTGTATTTCATGGTAAAAGAGATCCAGTCACAGTCATACTCAATTAAACTAATAGTAATGCATGCAAATGACAGCGGTGCTCTCCAACTGGTGCTTTTTAATAAGAGGATGATGACTCAACATAAAAGTAAATGGATAAGCCCTTCTCGGAGGGAAGCAGGGATTTGTAGAGGTGCCAAAGCTTGATTTTGAAATAGGGATGAATAATATTTTGAGCAGTATACTTTCATTTTCAACATAACAACCGAGAGATCTCGATATCTTCCATGCTACACACATTATAGGCGGTTCCCAAGCAGAATGGTAAACTTTATACTCCCCCACCACCAACAAGCATCAATCCATGGCTTGCCCGAAACAACGGGTGCCTCCAACTAACAAAAATCCTGGGGGAGTTTTGTTTGCAATTATTTTGATTTGATTTGAGCATGGGACTGGGCATCCCGGTGACCAGTCATTTTCTCGTGAGTGAGGAGCGGAGTCCACTCCTCTTGAGAATAATCCGCCTAGCATGGAAGATACAGACAGCCCTAGTTGATACATGAGCTATTCGAGCATACAAAACAGAATTTTTATTTGAAGGTTTAGAGTTTGGCACATACAAATTACTTGGAACGGCAGGTAGATACCGTATATAGGAAGGTATGGTGGACTCATATAGAATAACTTTTGGGGTTTATGGAGTTAGATGCACAAGTAGTATTCCCGCTTAGTACAAGTGAAGGCTAGAAATAGACTGGGAAGCGACCGGCTAGAGAGCGACAACAGTCCTGAACATGCATTAAAATTAATCAACACTGAATGCAAGCTTGAGTAGGATATAATTCACCATGAACATAAATATCGTGGAGGCTATGTTGATTTTGTTTCAACTACATGCGTGAACATGTGCCAAGCCAAGCCACTCGAATCGCTCAAAGGAGGATACCACCCTATCATACCACATCACAACCATTTTAATAGCATGTTGGCACGCAAGGTAAACCATTATAAACTCCTAGCAAATTAAGCATGGCATTAGCAACTATAATCTCTAATTGTCATTGCAAACATGTTTCATTCATAATAGGATGAATCAGGAATGATGAACTAATCATATTTACAAAAATAAGAGAGGTCGAGTTCATACCAGCTTTTTTCATCTCAATCAGTTCATCATATATCGTCATTATTGTGTTTCACTTGCACGACCAAACAGTGTGGATAATAATAATAGTGCACGTGCATTGGACTAAGCTGGAATCTGCAAGAATTCAATACAAGGGAGAAGACGACGTAAAATGGGCTCTTTGTTAGATCGACAATAATGCATATGAGGGCCAGTCAACATTTTCATCGTAGTCTTCTCATTTCGACCCCCAAGGAAAAGAAAGGAAATAAAACTATTTACACGGGAAAGCTCCCAACAAGCAAAAGAAGAACAAGAAATCTTTTGGGGTTTTCTTTTTAATTACTACCACTACAGTCATGGAAAGTAAACTAGCTAAAATCTACAACTAATTTTTTTTGGTTTGGTTTTTCTTAAGGTCTTTCAAACACACAAGAAGAAAACTTAAAAAGAAAATAAACTAGCATGGATGATACAATGAAAAAGTATGAGCACCGACAACTGGCATGAGTGTGTGAACATGAATGTAATGTTGGTGAGAAATACGTACTCCCCCAAGCTTAGGCTTTTGGCCTAAGTTGGTCTATGCCCATGGATCAAAGTTGTAGCTGGGGTCATACTGAGATGCAGGGGCAATTGCCTCATGAGCTGCTGCTTGGAGGCGAGTTGTCTCCGTCCTCCTCTCGTACTTGTTCGCCTCCTCCCTGGTTATAACATATCTCCCTTTTGTCTGAAAATCAAAGAAAACAGGAGCAGGGAGAGCAACGTTGACGGTGCGCCGTTTGTCAAAGATTAGTCGGTACTGGAGGAACTGATTGTTCCTCTCAACAAACTAATGACGAACCATAGCATTATAATCTAGATAAGCAGGAGGCAACTCAATGTCATCCCCACGTATGGGTATACCAAGAAAGTTAGCTACACGAATTGCATAAATTCCACCAAACAAATCTCCAGTTAAACCATTAAGATGCAACCTACGTGCAACAATAGCCCCCAAGTTGTATTGTTTATTTCCTAATACAGCACTCTTGAGAACACTAAGATCAGGAACACACATGTGACATGCCTCATCCTTACCGTTAATGCATCTACCCACGAAGAGAGCAAAATAATGTATGGCAGGAAAATGAATGCTCCCTATGGTAGCTTGTGTTATTTCTCTAGATTCCCCCACAGTGATGCTAGCAAGAAATTCTTTAAATTCAGATTTGCGAGGTTCGCTAGCACTACCCCACTGCGGGAGTTTACAAGCAGTATTACAATCTTCTGAGTCCATGGTATAAGATTTATCATAAAGATCAAATAGGACATTGTGAGAATTGCACGAGGATGTAAATTTAAACCTTCTCACAAATGAATCAGTTAAATAGAGGTATTGCCAGCACTTATCTGACACGAAGCTCTCAAGATCAGTGTTACGCACATATGCGTCAAATTCTTCCTTGATGCCTGCCTGGACCATGAAATCCTCTGACGGCCATTCACAAGGCCGCACTTGAGCCTCCCTTGGTAGTTCATTGTCCGGCTCGCGTATTGCGGGCCTTGGGCCTTGCTTCCTTGAGGAACCACCTTGGTACATTTTCCTAAACATATTTCTTCCTCTGAAAAATTTCTGAAATTTTTAGTGTCTCAAAATAAAAGTGAACCAAACTCAACAAAATTGATAGCAACTACTCCTACAAGTGCCTAGAGGCTATATCATGCATTAAAACTACTTTTGACCAAATAAATTTGAGATGCAAGCTCAAGAACAGGGTCACCTAAGCAGCAAAAATTTGCAATAAATAAAGCACTAGAACAAAAACTAATTGGACCAATGGAGGAGTCACATACCGAAGAACGACCCCCCAAAGCAGTTTTGTGAATGGAGCTTTGAGCAAGGATATCAAAAATGGCAGCAAGATGAGCTAGAACACGGGTTTGAGTTGGTGGATAATTTTTTCTGGAGGAAGACGAAGTGTGTGGGTGCAAGAATAAGTGGAGGGGACCCACGTGGGGTCCATGAGGCAGGGGGCGCGCCCTCCACCCTCGTGGGCACATGGTGAGGCCCCCTGGTGTGTTCTCAGTGCCAATAATTCTTAAATATTCTAGAAAAATCATATTAAATTTTCAGGGCATTTGGAGAACTTTTATTTTCGGGGTATTTTTTATTGCAAGGATAATTCAGAAAACAGACAGAAAATACTACTTTTACTTTATTTAATATAAATAACAGAAAGTAAAAGGAGGGTATAGAAGCTTGTGCTTTCTAACTTCATCCATCTCATGCTCATCAAAAGGGATCCACTAACAAGGTTGATCAAGTCTTGTTAACAAACTCATTCTGAATCGCATGAAACCGAAGAAATTTTGAATAACACTAGGTTACCTCAACGGGGATATACACATTCCCAACAATAAGAATATCATATTTCTTCTTGACAGTAGGAAGAGGAAATTCAAAACCTCCAATAGTAATTGTTGAGATTTTTCCAATAGAATTTATACTATGGACTTGAGGTTGTTTCCTCGGAAAGTGTACCATATGCTGATTACCATTAATATGAAAAGTGGCATTGCCTTTGTTGCAATCAATAACAGCCCCTGCACTATTCAAAAAGGGTCTACCAAGGATAATCGACATACTATCGTCCTCGGGAATATCAAGAATAACAAAGTCCGTTAAAATAGTAGCGTTTGCAACCACAACAGGCACATCCTCACAAATACCGACAGGTATAGCAGTTGATTTATCAGCCATTTGCAAAGATATTTCAGTAGGTGTCAACTTATTCAAATCAAGTCTATGATATAAAGAGAGAGGCATAACACTAACACCGGCTCCAAGATCACATAAAGCAGTTTTAACATAGTTTCTCTTAATGGAGCATGGTATAGTTGGTACTCCTGGATCTCCAAGTTTCTTTGGTATTCCACCCTTAAAAGTGTAATTAGCAAGCATGGTGGAAATTTCAGTTTCCGGTATCTTTTTTATTAGTAACAATATCCTTCATGTATTTAGCATAAGGGTTCATTTTAAGCATATCAGTCAAACGCATACGCAAAAAGATAGGTCTAATCATTTCAGCAAAACGCTCAAAACCTCATCATCCTTTTTCTTGGATGGTTTAGGAGGAAAAGGCATGGGCTTCTGAACCCATGGTTCTCTTTCCTTACCGTTCTTCCTAGCAACAAAGTCTCTCTTATCATAACGTTGATTCTTTGATTGCGGGTTATCAAGATCAACAGCAGGTTCAATCTCTACATCATTGTTATTGCTAGGTTGAGCATCAACATGAACATCATCATTAAAATTATCACTAGGTTCATGTTCATTACCAGATTGTGTTTCATCATCAGAAATAGAAATATCATTGGGATTCCCAGGTGTGTCAACAATAGGTTCACTAGAAGCATGCAAAGTCCTATCATTTTTCTTTTTCTTCTTCTTGACTAGGTGCATCAACATTAATTCTTTGAGAATCTTGCTCAATTCTCTTAGGGTGGCCCTCAGGATACAAAGGTTCTTGAGTCATTTTACCCCCTCTAGTCATAACTCTAACAACATTATCGTTTTTCTTATTATTTAATTCATTGAGCAAATCATTCTGAGCCTTAAGTACTTGTTCTACTTGAGTGGTAACCATAGAAGCATGTTTACTAATAAGTTTAAGTTCACCTTTAACTCTAGACATATAATCACTCAAGTGTTCAATCATATATTACGTTTCAATTGTCTACAAACATAATCATTGAAGTCTTCTTGCTTAACCATAAAGTCATCAAACTCATCCAAGCATTGGCTAGCAAACTTATAACGAGGGATATCACCTTCATCAAATCTATAGAGAGAATTTACCTTTACTACCTGTGTAGGGTTATCAAGACCATGTATCTCTTCAATAGGTGGTAAATTCTTAACATCTTCATCTTTAATACATTTTTCTTTCATAGATTTCTTTGCCTCATGCATATCTTCAGGACTGAGAAATAGAATACCCCTTTTCTTCGGAGTTGGCTTAGGAGTTGGTTCAGGAAGTGTCCAATCATTTTCATTACTCAACATAATATTCAATAGCAATTCATCTTGA
Organism: Triticum dicoccoides; assembly: GCF_002162155.2. NCBI lineage: Eukaryota > Viridiplantae > Streptophyta > Magnoliopsida > Poales > Poaceae > Triticum > Triticum dicoccoides. Next base: position 675,894,467 of record NC_041392.1, read on the forward strand.
TTAACAGTTCCATCCCTGAAAACACAACCAACACAACTATCTAGGTGGTCTCTGGAAGCATCGGTTAGTCCATTATAAAAGATATCAAGTATTTCATTTTTCTTAAGAGGATGATCAGGCAAAGCATTAAGTAATCGGAGAAGCCTCCCCCAAGCTTGTGGGAGACTCTCTTCTTCAATTTGCACAAAATTATATATTTCCCTTAAAGCAGCTTGTTTCTTATGAGCGGGGAAATATTTAGCAGAGAAGTAATAAATCATATCCTGGGGACTACGCACACAACCAGGATCAAGATAATTAAACCATGTTTTAGCATCACCCTTTAATGAGAATGAAAATAACTTAAGGATAAAGTAATAGCGAGTTTTATCATCATGAGTAAACAGGGTGGCCATATCATTTAATTTAGTAAGATGTGCCACAACAGTTTTAGATTCATAGCCATAAAAAGGATCAGATTCAACCAAAGTAGTTAACTCAGGATCGACATAGAAATCATAATCCTTATCAGTAATAAAGATAGGTGAAGTAGCAAAAGCAGGGTCATATTTCATTCTAGCATTCAAAGACTTTTCTTTAAGGTTAACTAATAATTTCTTAAGATTAGATCTATCATTGCAAGCTAAAAAGTCTCTAGCAGTTTCTTCATCCATAACATAAACCTCAGGCACAACAGGCAATTCATATCTAGGGGGAGAATCTTCATCATCACTTTCATCAATATTATCAGTTGCAATAATTTCATTCTCTCTAACCCTAGCAAGTTGTTCATCAAGAAATTCACCTAGTGGCACAATATTATCAAGCATAGAAGTAGTTTCATCATAAGTATCATGCAAAGCAGAAGTGGCATCATCAATAACATGCGACATATCAGAATGAATAGCATGTGTAGGTGTCGCAAGTTTACTCAAAACAGAAGGTGAATCAAGCGCAGAGCTAGATGGCAGTTCCTTACCTCCCCCGTAGTTGAGGGGAAAATCTTGGTTCTTTTATCTTTCAAGTTCTTCATAGTGATCAACAAATATAAATCCCAAGTGACTCAAAGAATAGAGCTATGCTCCTTGGCAACGGCGCCAGAAAATAGTCTTGATAACCCACAAGTATAGGGGATCACAACAGTTTTCGAGGGTAGAGTATTCAACCCAAATTTATTGATTCGACACAAGGGGAGCCAAAGAATATTCTCAAGTATTAGCAGTTGAGTTGTCAATTCAACCACACCTGGAAACTTAATATCTGCAGCAAAGTATTTAGTAGAAAAGTAATATGATAGTAGTGGTAACGGTGGCAAATGTAACGGTAGCAGTTTTGGTTTTACAGTGATTGTAACAGTAGCAACGGAAAAGTAAATAAGGGAATATCAATATATGAAAAGCTCGTAGGCAATGGACCACTGATGGATAATTATGTCGGATGCGATTCCTCATGCAATAGTTATACCATAGGGTGACACAGAACTAGCTCCAGTTCATCAATGTAATGTAGGCATGTATTTTGAATATAGTCATACGTGATTATGGAAAAGAACTTGCATGACATCTTTTGTCCTACCCTCCCGTGGAAGCGGGGTCCTATTTGAAACTAAGGGATATTAAGGCCTCCTTTTAATAGAGTACCGGACCAAAGCATTAACACTTAGTGAATACATGAACTCCTCAAACTACGATCATCACCGGTAAGTATCCCGATTATTGTCACTTTGGGGTTAACGGACCATAACACATAATAGGTGACTATAGACTTGCAAGATAGGATCAAGAACTCATACATATTCATGAAAACATAATAGGTTCAGATCTGAAATCATGGCACTTGGGCCCTAGTGACAAGCATTAAGCATAGCAAAGTCATAGCAACATCAATCTCAGAACATAATGGATACTAGGGATCAAACCCTAACAAAACTAACTCGATTACATGATAAATCTCATCCAACCCATCACCATCCAGCAAGCCTATGATGGAATTACTCACGCACGGCGATGAGCATCATGGAATTGGTGATGGAGGAAGGTTGATGATGACGATGGCGATGGATTCCCCTCTCCGGAGCCCCGAACGGACTCTAGATCAGCCCTCCCGAGAGAGATTAGGGCTTGGCGGCGGCTCTGTATCGTAAAACGTGATGAATCCTTCTCTCCTATTTTTTCTCCCCGAACGTGAATATATGGAGTTGGAGTTGAGGTCGGTGGAGCACCAGGGGGCCCACGAGGCAGGGGGCGCGCACCCACCCTCGTGGACAGGGTGTGGGCCCCCTGGCCTTGATTCTTTCGCTAGTATTTTTTATATATTCCAAAAATATTCTCCGTTGATTTTCAGGTCATTCCAAGAACTTTTATTTCTGCACAAAAATAACACCATGGCAATTCTGCTGAAAACAGCGTCAGTCCGGGTTAGTTCCATTCAAATCATGCAAGTTAGAGTCCAAAACAAGGGCAAAAGTGTTTGGAAAAGTAGATACGTTGGAGACGTATCACTGTTGCACCTTTGTCTCCATCCCCCTCTTTGGCCTCATCTTCTTCTTCCTCCTCCTCTGCCTCACTATCTTCTTCCTTGTCCTCCTCCTCTCCTTTGTCCTCTTCTTCTTTGTCCTCCTCTTCTTCTTCTTATTCTTCCTCCTCCTCCTCATCCTCCTCCTCCACATCTTCTTCTTCTTTATCATCCTCCTCTTTGTCCTCCTCCTCTGATTCATCCGCATATGTGTCCTCGTCATCGTCAACATCTAGCGCTCCTTCCATTTCCTCATCTTCTTCTAACTCCTCTTCCATTTCCTCATCTTCTTCTTGGAGGAGTCAGAAGAAGATGAGGAAATGGAAGCAGCGCTAGATACCGGTATCTTTCTTTTTGGAGCACGGCGTGACGTCCCAGTTCCCATTGATGGCTGCTGGACGTAGGGATCAATATCCGGCTCTTCGTCATCGATCTTGGCAACTGCTTCAATGAAGGTGCCAACCTGTTCAGTTACTGCCTTGCACATGTCATTAACCACTTTGGCAATCTTTGCCTTTTTCTGCATCAGCACAAAAAAAGATTAAATACTGATTCAGTTAGAAACCATTTAAAAAAGAAAATGTCTGTAACTGACCATGATGTGTTCAGCAAGCCGACTAAGACACATTTTTTTGGCCAACTAAAAACATGATTCTAGCCAACTACACATGCATTATAGCCAAAACTAAACATGCATTCTGCCAAGTTTATGTTATTGGTTGCAAACGAACACATTGACTGTCCAAACAATATGTGCAACTAAAAAAGCATATATGTGCAACTGAACATACATCCCAGCCAACTGAATCATGTATTCTCGCAACTAAAAAGGCATATATGTGCAACTGAACATACATCCCAACCAAAAGAAAATGTTGGTAACTGATACAAACTTCTGTGTGCAAAAGACTAACCTGGGGATTGTAGGTTATTGGCAACTTGGATGCCACGAATGCTCCAGCTTGCAAAATACCACCCAACAGTGGTGTCTGCTCCATGCCCCTATACTCCTCTTTAAGCTGATGTAAAAAAGAGAAAAAGAAAAGAACAAGGTTATCAAAATAGATTTGTGTTTTAAACGAGAATCAAACATTATAACATGCGCAACTACAACAAGATACTGGGTAGACAATTGGATTCTACATATATGCAACTGAACAAACCAAAAAAACTGTGCCACCCATAGGTCACCTAAAAAAGGTTTCTGCCAACTGATGTCACACATCTGTGCAACAAGATAAGTAAAAATGTGCAACTTAGAACAGATGATGTGCCAATTAAAAATGAACATGTGTGTAGATGCCAAAGTTAAAGCTACAAGTTGTGCAACTACATGCGTTGGTGTGCCAACTGATCACAGTTTTTGTGCAATTTTCAAAAAGTGAGCAGACATGAATAGAACATAAAAAGAAGCCACTATTGGAAAAAACACAAAGAGAACTCACTTGTAATTTGCCGAACACACCAGATCGTGTCCTTCTTGATCACCTTGGCAATTAGAATATTGTTCCATGCATTCGCTCGTATCGCGCAGTTGCTTACTAGGATATCATGAACGAGCGCATCAAGGTATAGTATATGCACCAGACCCAACAAAGGAAACCCAAGTTCAGTTATTGTGAGGAGTATTTTAGAAACTATAACTGCACAAAGAAGAAAAACACATGGAAGTGCTTGTTTTCACTAACCATCAAGTGATACAAGTAGCAGCAGATGGTTTGCTTCTGCTGATCCATGTTCTGGAAAGCTTCATTTATGTGTTCTGCTACAAAGAGGCAGACGTTTGTGTTCTTGAGCATTTCATGATCTACCACAACTCGGTAGCACCTTGGGCTGAGCCTCAGGGCCGTGCTTGGTGCTAGAAAAGTGCTGAATGCAACCGCAAGCCGGACCATAAAGAATGTGTCATCCGTTCTTCCCGCCATATCCTTAATCATCTTGCACCATGTAGTGATCTGGGGATGAGAATCTCCAGTTACGTTGAAAGCCTCTCTGAATCTCCTAGTTGCATCCTTGTCAACTACATATCTGACTTTTTGACCCTTGTTTAGGAGATCAAATACCCTATGAACACTGTCGGCATCGACATGGATCCTTCCCCTGCTGGGAACACCATTTCAGAGCTCTCTGGCTTGTAGGACTGCACCAGGAATTTCGTGAGGTCCGCTGGAAGTGTGTCTGGTAAGTTCAAGAGGCCCCCGAACAACCTCAAAACTAGCTCAGACTTCTGCGGTGGGGATAGAGAGTTGTTGAACTTTGCAAAATGCCCTGGTGATGCCCTTATACTGCCCGCTTGTGATGGTCGCTCCACATCTTCCCTTGCAGCCACCTCAACTCCTTCACCGCTGGCCTGTTGATGAGAAAATAAAAACATTAAGGAAATATTAAACACAAGACAAAAAACAGGACTAAAAAAACTAGCAATCATCATTTGGATCAGTATTGCAAAAACTATATAAACATAAAATGGATCATGTCAACTAATATGATATTTTTGTGCAACTAATAAAGCTCATGATGACAATTAAAGCCTACTAGTGTGCAACATGCAAAAAAAACTAAGAAAATATACTAGACCTGACAACTACAAAAAGTTCTAGCGGATGTGCAACGATAAGAAATGATATTGAAACAAGATAACAACAACTAAAAAAAGGTTTGCAAGGAAATGTTCAGTAGCTCATAAACACACAAAAAAACCACATACCTCAGCATCTTCTGCGGAAGATGCGGCAGCTCCTCCAGCAACTGCTGCCTGCACAAAAATAGTGACCAGTGATGTCAACTACAAGATGCCAACTAATGTCAACTACAAGATGCCAACTAATGCCAACTATATTTAGATCAAGATGACCAGTGATGACAACTACAAGATTGTTATTGACCAACTACAACAAAAATAGTGCTAGCAACGGCTGCATAATTTCATCAGCGTCTAAAAAGCGAGAAACACTTATATTCAAGAATTTACTTACCCTAGAAGATGACTCAGCTCCCCTTCCAAGTGTTGCACGTCTAGTCCGCTTTACAACACGAAACTGATCAACATCCTAAGAAAAATAAAAAACATGAGCATGGGAAAAAACAAAAATTTATTATATGACCCAAACAAAACCAAAATAAGGTGCTTGTGTCATCAGCATGCCACTTACCTCAACTTCCTCTCCCTGCTGAACACTCCGCGTAGGTCGTGGCTAGCGATTAGCAGGACGCTTCGAGTTCCGGAGAAGCGATTGACTTCCAGAACGCTAATTAAGCAACCAAAGAGAACATGAAAAAAGGACATTACCATACATGCATAAGTTGAAAATAACTCAAAAACACAGAAAAAAGTGAAAAAATACATCTTCTTCATTGCCATCCACATCTTCTCCTATTATAACCATTTTTGCCCTGCGGGGGGAAATACAACAAAAGAAAACATAGTTAGAAGATGCACAAACAAACTAGAGAAATCATAAAAGGTTGCTTTGATCTGCAGACCTCTACACATAAGCAGGACACATATTGCAAAAATCTATAAAACATGTGGACAACCAACTACTACAATGATGTAGCCAACTGGGCAGTCAACCTTGTGCAAACTGGACAGCATATAAGCCAACTAAGTTTAACTGTGGCAAGTAATAACTAGGCAGAAAATAGTTAACTAAAGGCAACAAGCTCATTATGATAACTTGTGCAACTAGGACAAACCGAACTTGTGCAACAAGAATATACTATATTGGAAAATTGGCAAGCATTGGAACAAATTTGCACAAATAATGGTCCCTAGTTGCACACAACAGGGGAAACACACATGAACACCCACATACACAACAAGACTGACAGATTGGGTAGACCATGTTGGAAAATTGGCAAATTGGAACTAATTTGCACAAATAATGGTCCCTAGTTGCACACAGCAGGGGAAACACACATGAACAACCACATACACAACAAGACTGACAGATTGGGTAGACCATGTTGGAAAATTGGCAAGCATTGGAACTAATTTTCACAAAAATGGTCCCTAGTTGCACACAGCAGGGGAAACACACATGAACAACCACATACACAACAAGACTGACAGATTGAGTAGACCATGTTGGAAAATTGGCAAGCATTGATACTAATTTGCACAAATAATGGTTCCTAGTTGCACGCAGCAGGGGAAAACACATGAACAACCACATACACAACAAGACTGGTAGATTGGGTAGACCATATTGGAAAACTGGCAAGCATTAATGCTAAATTGCACAAACAAGGGTCCCTGGTTGCACACAGCAGGGGAAAAACACACAAACCACCAGATCTATCACAAAGGCTGGCAGCTTGTATACAATATATTGGATATAAGTATATTGGCAAGGATAGGTACTAATTTGCACGGGTAATGGTCCCTGGTTGCACACAATAGGGGAAGACACATTAACCAGGATATCCACCACAAGGCTGGCAGATTGGCTATATTATCTCAAAAATTGTCTACAACTGCTCCTAATTTGCACAAAATCGAAGCATACAAGGGTCGAATCAAAGCAAACACAGCAAGGGACCCTATGCAGCCCGCCACATCCGCCACCGTCAACCTGGACACGGCCTCACCCCCGGCGATGAGACAGAGAGAGGAAGGATAATAGAAAGCCGCCGGGGACGTCTCTGTCGACCACAAAACCCAACAACCACACCCACCAACACCAACGCACCCTCCCGCCATGAATCGCCACCACCACTGTCCTTCCTGCCGCACAAATCCAAGGACAGGAGAGTCGAATGGAAGCACATACGACACGTCTACACCAAATCGACCATACGAGGCAGTTGATGCCATAGGAACCCTAGGAATCCCAACCCGCCATTTCCGCCAACGGCGACCTCGACAAGACCTAGAACCCCCGGTGACGAGACAGAGAAAGGGAGGACAGTAGTAGGTACCTGCAACGCCGGCGACGGCCAGCAGCGAACCCCCACCCCCCGGTCCAGTAACGAATCCGCCGGCGATTTGAGAGCCAAGCGCGATTCCGGCACAGTTACGGGGCGAGAGCGAGAGTGGAAAGGGAGGAGGGGAACGGGAATGCCATGCCCACCAGGGAAATGGGGGAGAGAACGGCTCGCGTTTCGAAACCGCTGCCCACGATCTCCCTCTAGCCACTTACATGTGGTCCCACGCTGGCTGAGATAAGGACAAACCGCCCACGACTGCGCGGTGGGAGGAAACGGACCAGGCGGCACCTGGCGCTTGCGCGCTTCAATCGCGACGCGATCGTGCGGTGGAGAGCCGGCCGCTCGTTCTCTCCATATAGTGTGCGTGCACTTTTAAGATTTCGAGGTGCAGGTTATGTGCGGGCGGGCAGGCGAGCTCGCTAGGCGCCGCCTCCGCGTCCTCTGGCCGGGCGTGCTGGCTACCGAGCCGCATACATACATGCACGCCTTGGCCGAGCCGCATGCGTGTGTGCTTGTTTTTTTTTTGAGAAATGCGTGCGTGCTCGTGCTAGGCACTGGAAACCAACTGGGCTGGGCATGCTTTGGGCCATGGCCTATCACAATTTATTTTTTGATTGGGTAGTAGAAAAAAATGCACAAACCACTTAGTGTTTTCTTTGTAACATATGCTCCGAGTAGATCAATTGCAATTACATAAATTATGTTGCATTGTGTCTGGAAAATAATACAACTCACTAAGTCGGGTCTTCCTATTATCATTAAATAAATAGTGCAACCTCGCCTTCTTAGAACCAAAACCATCAATTTATATATGTCCTGAAGTTACCAGTTATCAATAGACTCAAAAAATCTGCTTGTGAATCAATAAGTAGGGAATGAGAATGATGAGGCGAGAAGAAGAGAACGAGTCCCGCAAAAGGAAGGAATGAAGGAATGTGTTGTCCTATATGCGCTAATTAAGTGGTGAACAATTATAAAGATGGATGGAAAATTGCATTGATGAAACCGAAGAAACTCGCTGACATATTAGGGAGGTAACAATGTCTACCGTTGCAACGCACGGGCATTTGTGCTAGTCACCTTAGAAAAGCATTGTCTATATCAATAAGGATATGTGTAACAGAGAATTGAGAACATGGGTGATGAAACCATCCCTTCAAAGTGGTAGGAAGAGATGTAACGCGTAAAATATTTTAGTTTGATGACAAATGTCTAATTCAAACTTTTTGTTCAGAAGTACATCATAGTCTCTGTGTTGCCTTCAAAACTATGCTCCTCGCAAAAAAAAGAAGTGGAATGACCTATACGAAATAACTTGATTTTGTCAAGTTTGTATGCTCCCCAGTATAAAATCAAATCATACTACTTATTATGTTTTTCCATTTTGCATAATTTCTTTCACACCTACTAAAGAGATTATTGTGCGGTCTTCAGTCAGTAGATAAATCTCCTCAACTGAAAAAATTAAAAGAGGTAAAATCAAAACTTGCAGAGTTACAATTCGTCCTTTTCTTTTCCAGCAAGACCAGTATAGCATGGATTACATCATGGTAACCTCTATTTCATTTCGTGCTTTCATGTGTCCTGCAACTCCTGCCTGCTTGCAGCAGCACTTCTGGGTCTATTGTGCATACAGAACATCTACCATCGTTGTGGACCTTGCATAATCTTTACACCGTGGTGGTCACGCTTTACCTGTCATTAATATTCAAAAAGATGTTAACTCAGCAAGCATGTATTTGCATCAGTTTTCTGTTGATTGAAAGAATAGTAGCTACCAGATGACGTAGCTGAGCAAACATGTTGATGAGGACATCAATAATGTTCTCGTGGCATGGTGATTGGCATGTCAGCTAGAACGAAACAGAGAGCTCCCCCACAAGTAGAAAGCTGAGGAAAAAAAATCAAAAACAGATGAACAACTTAAAATAAGCATATTGTTATGTAATCCAAAAATCAAGCGGAAAGAATGCAAAGAAACTCTTTGTCTATTATTCCACTGAAGATCAGTAAGCTGCATCTTGGGTTTCATCAGACAAACCGAAAGGAAAAGAAGAAGAAAGCCCATGTAGCGATGAGAACGAAATACTGGAGGGCTGACAACAGATCATTACCACCCGCGTCAGCGCGCCTTGAACTGCCGTGACCCTGCCGGTGCTGTGCGCATGCCGGTGATACGCACCGACGACAGCGAGTCGATAGAAGACGACAGTGCCACCACGGCCCGTGGGGCCTGGCCAATTGCTTTGGGTGAGTTCCTTGATATCCCCCATGCCCAAGCTCGATCGTTGAAGAGCCACTGCCCAATCGGCGCCGGCAGGCATGGCATGCTTCGGCGAGGTAGTTGCGCCGGTGCCGGAACCTGTGTTGACGTCGTTGGAGAGAGCTTGGGCGTCCGGGCACCATGGGGCCGCCGCCGCACGGCCAACGACTTGGCTTCAGAAAGGAAGCAGGGAAGGCAGCCGTTGGCGATGAAGTCCTGGGTGATGTCATCCTTGGTGAGCGTGACGACGAAGCCTTCCTCGGCTGCGCCTTTGTGGGTTGTTGCCCTGCCCCACATCGTCTGATCTCGACGGAGGGGTCTAGTGGAGCGGGTCTAGGTTCCGGCGCCGTCGCGGGAGAGAGCAGCCGGCACCATCACCCTCCTCTGGTCTGCGCGCGCGGGTGCTAGGAGACGGCGACGGGGAGGTTGTTGCGGGAGCGACGTCCTTGGAGCAGCTGAGGGTGTGATGTGCCCCATGGTTGAGCATCGCGAAGGAGAAACATTGGAGTGGCGGGAGGCGTCGCCACACAATTGTGGTGGTACGAACGGTGGCCGGTGGCCGGAGTCTGCGGCCATCAGCATCATGATGAAAGTTGCGAGGCACAAGAACACCCAAAGAGAGGAGCGAAGGGATCTCTGGCACTGGAATCTAGGAGATGGTGGTTCTCATCCGAGCGAGGGGGGTCCTGGAGATTTTCACGCGTAGTGGCAAGCGGCGTGAGGGGATCATAGCGCATGCAGGGACGTGCGTGGTTGACTGAGATCCAGAAAATTGCGCGAGGGAATCACACCAAGCGAGAGAGGGGAGGTCGAACCACCAAGCGAGAGAGAGGAGATCGAACCATCACGACGTTCGATCTCCTTTAATAGTAGAGATTGTGGTGGTATGAACGGTGGCCGGAGTCTGCGGCCATCAGCATCATGATGAAAGTTGCGAGGCACAAGAACACCGAGAGAGAGAGGAGCGAAGGGATCTCTGGCACTGGAATCTAGGAGACGGTGGTTCTCATCCGAGCGAGGGGGTCCTGGAGATTTTCACGCGTAGTGGGAAGCGGCGTGAGGGGATCAGGCTGGTCATAGTGGGAAGTAACTTAGACTAGTAACATACATATGTTACTAGTCTATGTTACTACCTTCATAGTGGGTAGTGTCATAGGTGTGGTAACATAGTTGTCTTCATTTATTACTTTGTAGACTCATTATGCATTGGAAACCGCTATGTGATGGTAACATATTATGTTACTCTATTTGCCTCTCTCCTCATTAACTACTTGCCACATCACCATTTTTGCTTATGTGGCATCTATGTTACTACCTATGTTACTCCCACTATGACCAACCTCATAGCGCATGCGGGGGTCGGTTTTTTCCTACGACGTGCGTGGTTGACTGAGATCCAGGAAATTGCGCGAGGGAATCACACCAAGCGAGAGAGGGGAGGTCGAACCATCACGATGTTCGATCCACCTTTAATAGTAGAGATATCCCTGACTATAGCAGTTAAAGCACCTGTGAAGGTCCCGAGTTCGAATCTCCAGTGAAGCAACTTTTTTTCTATTGCTTCAATGGATGAAACAAAATAGGCCCAGCTATACAGTGTTTGGGTCAGGTCCTTTGACGTATTGAAAACTATGAAAGCCTCCTTCCTTTAATATTATATAGGTATATATAGGTATTAGGTATTAGGTATTAGGTATGGGTATTAGGTATTGGGTATAGATTCACAACTGGTTTTGAATCATTTTTTTTTCAAGTGTTGCAGCCTGTTATGGTTACTGATGCCTGAGATTTCAGTAACTTGTGTTCCCCTGACTTGTACTAGTAGAATGCCCGTGCGTTGCTACGGGCTATAATGTATATAAATGAATCAAATAAATGATTAAGATCACCTCTATGGTCGAAGCTCATTTCTTCCTCGTACGTCCGGGCATGTTTGGACTTCAAACGGGCGCCCAACGGTCTCAAAACTCAACCGACTGGACAGTCCGGGCTAAACCCGGGCATGGGCAGCCCGGCCCGATGACCCGGCCCGAAAAACCCGGGCCGGGCCAGGTCGGGCTTGACATTCAGGCCATGCTCGGGCTTTGTTTTGCAGCCCGAAAGATAATTCGGGCCGGGCTCGAGCTTTAGTTTTTCTGTATTTCAGGCCGGGCTTTCGGGCTTCGGGCCGGGCTTGCACGTGCGCGTACTAAAAAACAGCATTCGGGCCGGACTTTCGAGCTTCGGGCTTGATTTTGGGCCGGGCTTGGGCTTGAAAACAGGGAGTATTTCAGGCTTCGGGCTGGGCTCGGGCTTGAGAAATGAAGGTCGGGCTTTTACAAGCCCGGCCCGAAACCCGGCCCGGCCCGACGTTTGCCCGGGTTTAGTACAGGCTGCCCCAAATCCATCTCATATATGGGGAGCAATGTCGTTGTCCGAACTATCCGCCATGTTATTTCCAACACGCGGTCCCAACACAACACAAAACCCCACACCATGAGGCACCCTTCCCTCATGTCGGACCCTCTCTCCTTCCAGCTCAGTTTCCCACCATAGCCTAATATTTCTCGCTGGAGCCCTCTACTTTATAACCGGATGAGACTCACCTCACTTTCGTCCTGGCGCCCTCTTCCCTTCATACCATACTTCCCCACGGACCACCAAGGAGGAGTGCCCCCACCAACCGCTTGCTCTCCGTCATGATCCCCTCCTCCCGTGTTCGTGCCGATCCGCCACGACCATCAAGGCGGAGGAGGCGTGCGCCGCCCATGACGACCCCAAGCCAAGAAGGCAAATTCGATGTCTCATGAGGCATTGCCATGTTGTAACATACAGTTGAATGTCATGCATTACCACAAAACAAAAATATGATGGCTGTTGTTGGGGATGCAACTAATACGCCACCGCGTCTGTTATTAACTATTAAAACAACAAACTAATGCATTTACCCTTCTATCCTAAAAAAATATATTGTATGACCTGATCAAAAAAATATGACTGCCTTATCCAATTTGCCACTTTTTCTTAAGTAGGGAAAATATTCCGCTCACATTCGTAACTGAACAAATCAACCACAGCCTCCAACCCGCTCACTCTCAACTCTCACTCCTATCACAAAATCCACTAAAAAGAGATGTGAAGTATTTCTAAATCCCTACCAAAAGAATATATATTACCAATAGTCCAGTACCGACCTTGTGAATTTGGTTTGTTATTCAAGTCATGGCCGCAACAACACTTTTTCTATTCTCTGTTCATTATGGAAATCAGCGTAAGTTGTGTTATCATCAGAAAAAGATCAGATTTCAAAGTTATTTATCCAATTATCTTTCATATTCGTATTGACATTGTGCAGTTTCCTTGCAAATGTGTATCTTTGGATGGCCTTTAACTAAGTACATTCATATATAATGCTCTAGCACCACGTTGGAAGTTATAGCAATGCTTCATAATTTGATATTGGCTTATGGCAAAGTATTACATCGCCAAATTATAACGACAATAATTTTATGAACCGAATTAGCAACATCAGTTTTAACAGCAGAGTAAAAACTTGTTATTAGCGAGTTTCAAATGAAAGAATAGTCAGGGTAGACATCAAGCGATGAACAAGCATAATATTTGTTCGTTTCCACTTGAAATTTGTCATATCAAGTGTCTTGCCTGCATTGATAAGACTTTTGGACTTCCTTCAGTACAAACATCAATACTCTGCATAAAGTAGCAGCAGTGATAAATGATAATCAACATTTAAAAGTTCCATAAAGGGACATGATGAAAGCTCACAAAACACTAACCTGATAGCAATTGTATCTGATGACAATATTATTGTGAGTGAAAAGAAAAAATATTAGTTATCGTTGTTTCTGTCTGCCTCCCCAACAAATGAAACCTGAGGAGTCATATTGAGTAAGAAGTTCGGCATTGACTGGGTACTGTTTGGATTGAAACCCAATTATAGGAGTCATGCCAAAAAAACTGGTCGCTGCTTTCATTCTGCGTCCACGGACAGGCGAAACAGGGGCAGGGGAATCGTTCGCCAAAATATCTGCACGCACCATCTCTGGCGAGGTGGGCCTGGGTATAAACTAAATGGCCCCTCAGCTTTCCTGTTTAGATTTCTAAACTGGACCAATTGTTAACATACATTTGGATCATTATCATGCTCTTCACCATCGTCTTCTTGAGCACGAGATCTGATATATGGATTGAGGTAAAATATTTAATCGTCTTGCTGGGGCTGAAGGCGAGCGGCAAGAAGTGGGGGTTGAACTGTGGCTTGGAAGAGCACTATGTATAATTTGCATTTGATTCAATTGGAAATTTCATGGCTGTGGGTGAGAGTTTCCTCGTGTGATGTGACCCTTAAGAAAACATATAATTTCTTAGTGCTCCTAGAGAATCATAGGACATAATCAATGTATTAGTTAGCATAAGAGAAGAATCACTGCATCACAAATGTATCTACAGAGTACAGACTGACCTTGTGCCTCTCATTGACAAGGAGCTTGCAAGAAGACACAATTGAAACTGGTGCCCCCCATGACAATAACGTTCTTGGAGTTTGCAGCTGCTGCCGTGACATTCATCCTATTCTGTGAAAGAGAAAATTGGCAACGATGTTTAGGTTTGCCATCGCTGCATTCATGCTTATCTTTCATAGAAAGAAAACAGCAAAACAATTCCAAATCTCCGAATATCTGCTATTGTGGTGTTGTGCATGAAATTATTAGCCATCCCACTGTGACCAGGGAGAGATATATACAGTACCTGGTGAGTTTATCAAGAAGGAATAGTAAAGTAAGTGAAACAAAACAAACTGAAAGGTTTCTTAAAGTTGAACAGGAAATAATGGACAAAGAAGCTAGAAGCCTTTTGAGCCGACTAAAATTAATTGAATATTTACCATTAGAAGTTGAAGGCAGATCTGAAATTTAGTGGGTAGTGGCAAGGAGAACAACTAATGATAAACTAAATCATATACATCACATCACGTTCAGCAATGTATCCTCACTATTGAGATTTTTATACTACAAAAATTTCCGAAATTGTTAAACATAGGATACAAACTAACAGATATGCTCCCGTACACGGCACACCCTCCCTTAAAAAAATCTATAACTGGGTCCTCCTTGTCCTATGGGTTGACTCCTATGTACTAATTGCTTCAGAATGCAATTACATGACATGGGGTGGGATACCACGTACTATACCTTGTGGGGATATGTGAAAGCAGTCAAGAGTACCACAGAGGTGGCGCCGAGCGAATCAGCGGTAGAACGGGATGAACGATCAATTATTCAATTCAGAGATTGCCGCCTCGTTCGTCAGGACACACTGTGAATCTGGAGCACAGGCAGGGGTTGCGGCCTCCAGGCGATTCGGGCCATGACGTGTTGACGACAGGGGGTTGCGTCCTCCAAGGTATACCTTATATTAGCCTCGCCGTGTATGCTTCTTCACCACCGCGGACACTGCCGTTAGTTGGTGCACGACGCAGCAGTCAAGGTGATCGCCAGGGCGGCCTGGCTCCTTCGAATTCCTCTACCAGCCAGCGTCGCCCTGCTCCTGAGCCTCCCCTCCATGACCGCAATGCCAGTTCATTGCCCCCAGGCGCCATGAACGGTCGCAGCGTAGGCTCGCCGGATTGGCGGTGGTGGCCTAGAACATCTAGGGCTACTCCATGCGAGGGATCTCTGCGGTTTGACGGGCGAGTCGCTAGCATGGTGAACATCTAGGGCTACTCCATACTGAATGGTAGAGCAAACAAATTGAAGCAAGCATGCCTGAATCAAACAGAGGTGGACTCCATCGATCAACCAGACAATTATCGCAATGATCGGATGGATTGACTGGAGAGATGGATGTATGGACGCAAGATGTACCTCGAGCATGCGCCAGATGGAGGGGTCGACGACTCGACGGCCTTGACAGCGCCGTTGTTCCACTCGGAGCGGCGCTCCTCGGCGTCGAAGAACTTCATGCGCACCTGCACGCCGGGTGCCCAGGCGCCGATCAGCGCGTCCTCCACCTCCTGCTTGGGCACGACGAACTCCCCGGCGCCCTGGCGCGGGTAGTAGGTGACGGTGAAGAGCGTGCCCTCTGCCGCGAGCCGCACGGCCTCGTCCACCTCCTCGGGCGGGACCCGCGCGCGCGTTGCGTGGCCGGCGCTCGGCGCCCTCGGACGCCTGCTGGGAGACGGCGGGGTACCTGGGCGCGCCCGGCGAGCAGCTCCCCGTCGGCGCGGCGCATGAAGACGACGGCGTCCCCGGCCATGAGCAGCTTGGCGTTGACTAAAATGGCATGATTTGGAACAAAGGCGCTGGGTGTTTCCTTACTTTGATGGTGGTTCGAGGAGATCGTGCGAGGGGATGAAAGAACTTACATTTGGTGGGAGGGGGCATCGATGGGGCACCAATGAGGTACATAGGAAAGGTAAGAATCGATACGTTAGGAAAGTTAGGATTTTGAATTGATTTTCATGAAAATAGGGTTTTAATGTTTGTAATGTGATTTCTGTACCTGCCCGTTTGTGACGGTGTCTGGTTAGGAAAGTTTGTAAATGTTAAGAAAGTTTTTATTGGGAAAGTTTGTAAATGTTAAGAAAGTTTTTATTGGGAGGGTGAAAAAAATCAACGTGAGGATATGATGATGGAAGGAGAGACCAAATTAAACCAAACAAAAATAAACCAGACGAAAATAAACCGTGGACGCAATCCTACCAACTCAGTCATTAGGAGTAGAGATACGTGCAACCTACTGCTTTCGGTGTGATGTAATTTATTCTAAATGGACCATAATTTGGTATCCGAACATAATTGGTTTGATGCCAACAATTGGCATTGTCAATATTTGGCAAGCCAATATTTGGCAAAATCAAAATTTGCCAAATGTTGGCAACTTTTTGTGAGGTTGAGAAGAAAAGTTAATAGCCAACCAATCACTAGCCAACATTTGGCATTTGCCAAATATTGGCATGCCAACTTTTGGCATCAAATCAATCATGCTCTCCATCTCCTTTTTATGCTTATCACTGCCACCAGGTGATATATGTGAGCAATGTGCAGGATGCAGGGCTTTGGCAAAAACCTTCTGTTCAGTGATACTACAGAGTCAAGGATGGTTCAGAGTTTGCTGGTATGATTTTCTCGCTTGCAGCCACATCGAACCAGGTATTTTTACAAACTAGTACTCCCTTTGTAAATATAATATAAGATCTTTTAGATCATTATTTTAGTCATCTTCGTATCAGTGCAAGGCCTGGTTAGATACATCTGTTTCAGTGTTGTTAAGAGTTGAGTATGATTCGGAGTGCGCCGGACCGTTGGTATACTTTTCTCACCTAGGGCCATAGTGTAACGCCCCAAGACCAGAGTTTCAGATGCCTTCCAGAATTTCCGGATTTCGTCGTGTGAATTGTTTGGTTCTTTGCATCATGTGCATTGCATCATGTCATCATGCCATCATGTCATTTCTTTTCTTAACTCAACTAAATAAATGGCATGGATCTTTGATCCATTTAAATCGAGGGAATTCACATGGTGATTCTCTTTATAACATATCCTCCCGATATTAGGGAGCCATATTAAATGTTCCATTTTCGGAATCACCTATAACACACTTGCAATTTATCACAAGCCCTTTTCCGCTTCAAGTTTGGTCCCCAAACTTTTCCTGTAATTTCTTTCGTCACTTCCCCGAGCTCCACCTAAAATCTCAACATTTTGGGACCTTTCTAACGCCCACTTCTTATTCGAACTCATTTGAATTTAATTCAAACGAGTTCGAATCCAAACTTTGTACACATGCCCATTTATACTTTTATTGGATCAAGATCTTTATTGCGAGTCCAGTAAAATTATCCCCATGTCCAAATTCTTGTTCACTCATTTATTTTCTCTCCCTTTCTTTCTTTGCTTTTCTGCTTTTAAAAGAGAGTTGGGGAGGGAAGAGAGAGGCCCAGCCTAGCCGGCCACTTAGGCCCATCCAGCCGGCCCACCTAACTGCTCTAACCCTAGCCCAATCCCCACTCTCCCTCGTCTCCTCCTCTAGCGCCGCCAGAAGCCCCACGACCGAACCTTCCTCTCCCTCGATCCCATCTTCTCTCCCTCGATACCTCTCTTTACCCCAGTTCCCTCAGCGCCGCCACCCTCTCCGTCCGGGACGAACCCCGCGCTGATCCCCCTCGTCCTCCAGCCCCGCTACCGTCGCCGGCTACCGAGGAGCCGCGCCACTCCTTCCCGTCCTCACACGTGCCAGGGGCCGAGCTCCTCTCGCTGCGCCTCTGTTGGCTTCGTCATCGACCAGATGCGCCCGACGAGCTCCCCGAGCGAACTCACCCGCGGCCCCTGCGTACCTGCGCGCCCGACGCCGCCCCGCCTCCAAGTTTGTCGCGCCTCGGTTGCTTCTTATACCGCAGCCGCCCGCCTCTCCTTCCTCCTGCCCGGTTTCCCCTGCACGCCAAGTCCCTCAACCGGAGCGTTGCGCCTACGCCCTGCTTCCTCGTCACCGGAGAGCGTCACGCCGTCTTCCTCTCCTCCTGCCCGCAACCGAGCCCTGCTGCCGCTGCCCCTTCTGCAACGCCGCTGTCCGCGACCAGCAGGAGGCCGCCGCTTGCTACGTCTCGAGCTAGCGTTGGTTTTCCCCGAAGAGGAGGGGGTGATGCAGCACATTAGCGTAAGTATTTCCCTCAGTTTTTGAGAACCAAGGTATCAATCCAGTAGGAGGTCACGCGCAAGTCCCTCGTACCTGCACAAAACGGTAGCAACTCGCAACCAACGCTTAGGGGTTGTCAATCCCTTCACGGTCACTTACGAGAGTGAGATCTGATAGAGATAATATTTTTGATATTTTTGGTATAAAGATGCAAAGCGAAAAGTAAAAGCAAAACAAGTAAAATAAAGTAATGGAGATTGATATGATGAGAATAGCCCCGGGGGCCATAGGTTTCACTGGTGGCTTCTCTCAAGAGCATAGATATTCTACGGTGGGTGAACAAATTACTGTTGAGCAATTGATAGAATTGAGCATAATTATGAGGTTATCTAGGTATGATCATGTATATAGGCATCACGTCCGTGACAAGTAGACCGACTCCTGCCTGCATCTACTACTATTACTCCACTCATCGACCGCTATCCAGCATGCATCTAGAGTATTAAGTTAAAAACAGAGTAACGCCTTAAGCAAGATGACATGATGTAGAGGAATAAATTCATGCAATATGATAAATACCCCATCTTGTTATCCTCGATGGCAACAATACAATACGTGCCTTGCAACTCTTTCTGTCACTGAGTAAGGACACCGCAAGATTGAACCCAAAGCTAAGCACTTCTCCCATTGCAAGAACTACCAATCTAGTTGGCCAAACCAAACGGATAATTCGAAGAGACTTGCAAAGATAACTCAATCATAAATAAAAGAATTCAGAGAAGATTCAAATATTATTCATAGATAAGTTGGATCATAAACCCACAATTCATCGGTCTCAACAAACACACCGCAAAAAGAAGATTACATCGAATAGATCTCCACGAGAGAGGGGGAGAACATTGTATTGAGATCCAAAAAGAGAGAAGAAGCCATCTAGCTACTAGCTATGGACCCGAAGGTCTGAAGTAAACTACTCACACTTCATCGGAAGGGCTATGGTGTTGATGTAGAAGCCCTCCGTGATGGATGCCCTCTCCGGCGGAGCTCCAGAACAGGCCCCAAGATGGGATCTCATGGATACAGGAAGTTGCGGCGGTGGAATTAGGTTTTTGGCTCCGTCTTTGGTCTAATGGGGGTATGTAGGTATATATAGGAGGAAGGAGCACATCAGTGGAGCTCCGAGGGGCCCACGAGGCAGGGGGCGCGCCCAAGGGGGGCGCGCCCTCCACCCTCGTGATCTCCCCGGAAACTTCTTGGAGTAGGGTCCAAGTCTCCTGGATCACGTTCGGTGAGAAGATCACGTTCCCGAAGGTTTCATTCTGTTTGGACTCCGTTTGATATTCTGTTTCCTCGAAATACTGAAATAGGCAAAAAAACAGCAATTCTGGGCTGGGCCTCCGGTTAATAGGTTAGTCCCAAAAATAATATAAAAGTGGAAAATAAAGCCCAATATAGTCCAAAACAGTAGATAAAGTAGCATGGAGCAATCAAAAATTATAGATACGTTGGAGACGTATCAGGCATCCCCAAGCTTAATTCCTGCTCGTCCTCGAGTAGGTAAATGATAAAAAGAGAATTTTTGATGCGGAGTGATACTTTGGCATAATTTCAATGTAAATCTTCTTAATCATGGTATGAAT
The DNA here is from genome assembly GCF_002162155.2 of Triticum dicoccoides. NCBI lineage: Eukaryota > Viridiplantae > Streptophyta > Magnoliopsida > Poales > Poaceae > Triticum > Triticum dicoccoides. Next base: position 675,914,426 of record NC_041392.1, read on the forward strand.
ATTCAGATCCGAAAGGTTCAAGATAAAAGTTCATATTGACATAAAAATGATAATACTTCAAGCATACTAAACAAACAATTATGTCATCTCAAAATAACATGGCCAAAGGAAGTTCATCCCTACAAAATCATATAGTTAGGCTATGCTTCATTTTCGTCACACAAAGATGTTCCCAACTTCTATACCCCCTATGACAAGCCAAGCAATTGTTTCATACTCAAATAATCTCAAACTTTTTCAACTCTTCACGCAATACATGAGCGTGAGCCATGGACATAGCACTATGGGTGGTATAGAATATGATGATGGGGATTGTGTGGAGAAGACAAAAAAGGAGAAAGTCTCACATCAGCGAGGCTAATCAATGAGCTATGGAGATGCCCATCAATTGATGTTAATGCAAGGAGTAGGGATTGCCATGCAACGGATGCACTAGAGCTAAGAATGCTCAACAAAAGAAAACTAGTGGGTGTGCATCCAACTTGCTTGCTCATGAAGACCTAGGGCATTTTGAGGAAGCCCATCGTTGGAATATACAAGCTAAGTTCTATAATGAAAAATTCCCACTATTATGAACAAGACAAATTATGAGACTCACTATATGAAAATCATGGTGCTACTTTGAAGCACAATATATGAGACTCACTACATGAAGAACAAGGTGCTACTTTGAAGCACAAGTGTGGAAAAGAGATAGTAGCATTGCCCTTTTTATTTTCTCCTTCTTTTTTTTGGGCCTTTCTTTTTTTCTTTTTGTCCTTTCTTTTTTTTGATTGGGCAATGCTCTAATAATGATGATCATCACACTTCTATTGATTACAACATAATGATTACAACTCGATACTAGAACAAGATATGACTCTATATGAATGCCTCCGACGGTGTACCGAGATGGTGCAATGAATCAAGAGTGGCATGTATGAAAAATAATGCATGGTGGCTTTGCCACAAATACGATGTCAACTACAAGATCATGCAATGGCAATATGACAAAAGTAAAGCATGTCATGATGATGATGATGATGATGGAAGTTGCATGGCAATATATCTCGGAATGGCTATGGAAATGCCATGATAGGTAGGTATGGTGGCTGTTTTGAGGAAGATATAGGGAGGTTTATGTGTGAAAGAGCGTATCATATCACGGGGTTTGGATGCACCGGCGAAGTTTGCACCAACTCTCAATGTGAGAAAGGGCAATGCACGGTACCGAAGAGGCTAGCAAATGGCGGAAAGGTAAAAGTGTGTATAATCCATGGACTCAACATTAGTCAAAAGAACTCATATACTTATTGCAAAAATTTAGAAGTCATCAAAAATCAAGTACTACGCGCATGCTCCTAGGGGGATAGATTGGTAGGAAAAGACCATTGCTCGTCCCCGACCGCCACTCATAAGGATGCACAAGCCAGGTACACTTCATGCTTCAAATTTGTTACACAACTTTAACCATACGTGCATGCTACGGGACTTGCTAACTTCAACACAAGTATTTCTCAAATTCACAACTACTCAACTAGCACGACTATGATATTATCACCTCCATATCTCAAAACAATTATCAAGCATCAAACTTATCTTAGTATTCAACCCACTAAAAAGAAAGTTTCACATATCTTGAATACCAAGTATATTAACATTAAGCAAATTACCATGCTATTAACGACTCTCAAAATAATCTAAGTGAAGCATGAGAGATCAAGTTTCTTTAAAACAAACCACCACCGTGCTCTAAAAGATCTATGTGAAGCACTAGAGCAAAAATTATCACGCTCAAAAAGATATAAGTGAAGCACATAGAGTAAACTATCAAGCTCAAAAGATATAAGTGAAGCACATAGAGTATTCTAACAAATTTCAATTCATACATATCTCTCTCAAAAGGTGTGTACAGCAAGGATGATTGTGGTAGACTAAAAAGCAAAGACACAAATAATACAAGACGCTCCAAGCAAAACACATATCATGTGGTGAATAAAAATATAGCTCCAAGTAAATTACCGATGGAAGTGGATGAAAGAGGGGATGCCTTCCGGGGCATCCCCAAGCTTTGACTTTTTGGTGTCCTTGGATTATCTTGGGGGTGCCATGGGCATCCCCAAGCTTAGGCTATTGCCACTCCTTGTTCCATAATCCATCAAAAGAATTCACCCAAAACTTGAAAACTTCACAACACAAAACTCAATAGAAATCTCGTGAGCTCCGTTAGAGAAAGAAAACAAAAGACTACTTTAAGGTACTGTAGTGAACTTGTTCTTTATTTGTATTGGTGTTAAACCTACTGTATTAAAACTTCTCTATGGTTTGTAAACTATTTTACTAGCCATAGATTCATTAAAATAAGCAAACAACACACGCAAAACAGAATCTGTCAAAAACAGAACAGTCTGTAGTAATCTGTTACTAACGCAAACTTCTGGAACCCAAAAAATTCTACCAAAATTAGACGACCTGGGAAATTTGTTTATTGATCAGCAGCAATTGGAATCACTATTTTATCACGTTCTGGTGATTTTTGACAGATTCTGGAAATTACAGCAAGATCAAATAACTATCTTCCAAGAAGATCTAATAGGTTTAACTTGGCACAAACACTAATTAAAAGATAAAACCACATCTAAACAGAATCTAGATGGATTATTTATTCCTAAATAGAACCAAAAACAAAAAAACACAAAATAAAATTGGGTTGCCTCCCAACAAGCGCTATCGTTTAACGCCCCTAGCTAGGCATAAAAGCAAGGATAGATCTAGGTATTGCCATCTTTGGTAGGCAATCCATAAGTGGCCCTCATGATAGATTCATATGGTAATTTTATTTTCTTTCTAGGAAAGTGTTCCATGCCCTTCTTTAAGGGAAATTAGAATTTAATATTCCCTTCCTTCATATCAATAATTGCACCAATCATTCTAAGGAAAGGTCTACCAAGAATAATAGGACATGAAGGATTGCAATCTATATCAAAAACGATAAAATCTACGGGCACATAATTCCTATTTGCAACAATAAGAACATCATTAATTATTCCCATAGGCTTTTTAATAGTGGAATCCGCAAGATGCAAGTTTAGAGAGCAATCATCAAAGTCACGGAAATCTAGTAAATCACACAAAGCTTTGGGGATAGTAGAGACACTAGCACCCAAATCACACAAAGCATAAAACTCGTAATTTTTAATTTTAATCTTAATTGTAGGTTCCCACTCATCATGGAGTTTTCTAGGGATAGAAACTTTCAACTCAAGCTTTTCTTCATAAGATTGCATTAAGGCGTCAACAATGTGTTCGGTAAAGGCCTTATTTTGACTATAAGCATGAGGAGAATTTAACACGGATTGCAACAAGGAAATACAATCAATTAAAGAGCAATTTTCATAGTTAAATTCCTTGAGATCCAAAATAGTGGGTTTAGCAATATCTAGATTTTTATTTCTTTCAATCCCTTTTTTATCAATTTCATCATCAGGATCTAAAAACTCAGAATTCTTAGAACGCCTTCTAGGTAAGGGAAGATCATAATCAGATTCATCAAGATTCACATTGCAAAACAACGATTTAATAGGGGACACATCAATAACTTTCAGATCTTCATCTTGATTTCCATAGGATTTAGAAGAACACGCTTTAATAAAGGCATCTTTTTAAGCACGCATCCTAGCGGTTCTTTCTTTGCACTCATCAATGGAAATTCTCATGGCTTTGAGAGACTCATTGATATCATGCTTAGGAGGAATAGATCTAAGATTTAAAGAATCAACCTCAAGAGAAATTCTATCAACGTTCCTAGCCAAATCATCAACTTTAAGCAATTTCTCTTCAAGCAAAGCATTGAAATTCTTTTGCGAATTCATAAATTCTTTAACACTACTCTCAAATTCAGAGGGCATCTTATTAAAATTTTCATAAGAATTGTTGTAGGAATTTCCATAATTATTAGAAGGATTACTAGGATAAGGCCTAGAATTAAAATCCCCTCTATACGCGTTGTTACCAAAACTATTCCTACCAACAAAATTCACATTCATAGATTCATTATTATTCTCAAGCAAAGTAGATAAAGGCATATTATTGGGATCAGAAGAAACACTCTTAACAAATAAATTCCTAAGTTCATCCATCTTTTCACTCAAAACATTGATTTCTTCTATAGCATGCACTTTTTTATTAGTAGATCTTTCAGTATGCCATTGAGAATAATTGACCATAATATTATCTAGGATTTTAGTAGCATCTCCTAAAGTGATTTCCATAAAAGTGCCTCCCGCGGCCGAATCTAAAAGATTTCTAGAAGCAAAATTCAATCCAACATAAAATTTTTGTATAATCATCCATAAGTTCAAACCATGAGTAGGACAATTACGTAGCATTAATTTCATTCTCTCCCAAGCTTGTGCAACATGTTCATGATCAAGTTGCTTAAAATTCATAATATCATTCCTAAGAGAGATAATCTTAGCGGGAGGAAAATACTTAGAGATAAAAGCATCTTTGCACTTGTTCCATGAATCAATACTATTTTTAGGCAAAGATGAAAACCACGCTTTAGCACGATCTCTAAGCGAAAAAGGAAATAGCTTCAATTTAACGACATCATTATCGACATCCTTTTTCTTTTGCATAACACATAAATCAACAAAGCCATTTAGATGAGTAGCGGCATCTTCACTAGGAAGGCCGGCGAATTGATCTTTCATAACAAGATTCAACAAAGCGGTATTGATTTCACAAGATTCAGTATTGGCAAGAGGAGCAATCGGAGTGCTAAGGAAATCATTGTTATTGGTATTGGTGAAGTCACACAATTTGGTAGAATCTTGGGCCATCACGACAAGCAAGCAAACTAACACACGAGCAAACAAAAGGCAAAGGGAAAGAGAGGGCAAATAAAACGGCAAGGGTGAAGTGGGGGAGAGGAAAACGAGAGGCAAATGGCAAATAATGTAATGTGAGAGATAGAGATTGTGATGGGTACTTGGTATGTTGACTTTTGCGTAGGCGTCCCCGGCAACGGCGCCAGAAATGGCTCGTTGACGGGAGAGTAAATCTTGACTTGACTTGGCATAGGCCTCCCCGGCAACGGCGCCAGAAATCCTTCTTGCTACGTCTCGAGCTAGCGTTGGTTTTCCCCGAAGAGGAGGGGGTGATGCAGCACAGTAGCGTAAGTATTTCCCTCAGTTTTTGAGAACCAAGGTATCAATCCAGTAGGAGGTCACGCGCAAGTCCCTCGTACCTGCACAAAACGGTAGCAACTCGCAACCAACGCTTAGGGGTTGTCAATCCCTTCACGGTCACTTACGAGAGTGAGATCTGATAGAGATAATATTTTTGGTATTTTTGGTATAAAGATGCAAAGTGAAAAGTAAAAGCAAAACAAGTAAAATAAAGTAATGGAGATTGATATGATGAGAATAGACCCGGGGGCCATAGGTTTCACTAGTGGCTTCTCTCAAGAGCATAGATATTCTACGGTGGGTGAACAAATTACTGTTGAGCAATTGATAGAATTGAGCATAATTATGAGGTTATCTAGGTATGATCATGTATATAGGCATCACGTCCGTGACAAGTAGACCGACTCCTGCCTGCATCTACTACTATTACTCCACTCATCGACCGCTATCCAGCATGCATCTAGAGTATTAAGTTAAAAATAGAGTAACGCCTTAAGCAAGATGACATGATGTAGAGGAATAAATTCATGCAATATGATAAATACCCCATCTTGTTATCCTCGATGGCAACAATACAATACGTGCCTTGCAACTCTTTCTGTCACTGAGTAAGGACACCGCAAGATTGAACCCAAAGCTAAGCACTTCTCCCATTGCAAGAACTACCAATCTAGTTGGCCAAACCAAACGGATAATTCGAAGAGACTTGCAAAGATAACTCAATCATAAATAAAAGAATTCAGAGAAGATTCAAATATTATTCATAGATAAGTTGGATCATAAACCCACAATTCATCGTTCTCAACAAACACACCGCAAAAAGAAGATTACATTGAATAGATCTCCACGAGAGAGGGGGAGAACATTGTATTGAGATCCAAAAAGAGAGAAGAAGCCATCTAGCTACTAGCTATGGACCCGAAGGTCTGAAGTAAACTACTCACACTTCATCGGAAGGGCTATGGTGTTGATGTAGAAGCCCTCCGTGATGGATGCCCTCTCCGGCGGAGCTCCAGAACAGGCCCCAAGATGGGATCTCGTGGATACAGGAAGTTGCGGCGGTGGAATTAGGTTTTTGGCTCCGTCTTTGGTCTAATGGGGGTATGTAGGTATATATAGGAGGAAGGAGCACGTCGGTGGAGCTCCAAGGGGCCCACGAGGCAGGGGGCGCGCCCAAGGGGGGCGCGCCCTCCACCCTCGTGACCTCCCTAGAAACTTCTTGGAGTAGGGTCCAAGTCTCCTGGATCACGTTCGGTGAGAAGATCATGTTCCCGAAGGTTTCATTCCGTTTGGACTCCGTTTGATATTCTGTTTCCTCGGAATACTGAAATAGGCAAAAAACAGCAATTCTGGGCTGGGCCTCCAGTTAATAGGTTAGTCCCAAAAATAATATAAAAGTGGAAAATAAAGCCCAATATAGTCCAAAACAGTAGATAAAGTAGCATTGAGCAATCAAAAATTATAGATACGTTGGAGACGTATCACCGCTCGCGTCGCAACCCCTGCTGCCGGCAACCCCTGTCCCTCTGCTACAGCCCCGCGTCGACTTCCCCTGCTCAACAGCAGCTCGTCATCTCCAGCGCTGCCCCTGCCCGAGTCAAGTACCACCGCCCCGAGTTTTGCCTTGCTTCGTTTTGGATTGAAGACCGAGACGAGACCGCCAAGATGCATCCTGGTGTCGCCGAAGACACGTGTACATCTACACGACGACCGCCGAGTACCTCTTCACGAGTACCACTACCATCGCATGGATCCGCCAAGACCTGGAGTAAACGAACAAGTATCCTTACGCGCGAAGACGCCAAGACCATTTCGGGATTCACCAAGTACCACTACGGCCGGAGACCTCGACGCCCGACGCCTAAAACGATCACCGAACCAGAAATAGCGCGAAGTACTAAGTCAACGAGAACCGCCAAGTTTGTCTTCCGCCGTCTCTGAAATCGCCAAGTACCACGATGATACGAGAACAACTACCGTCGACATGCATTTTGCCAAGTACCACTACCGTCGACCCTCGAAGACTCCGTGGACGTCAAGTTTCTCGCCGTGCCCCTGAACATCTACGGAAACTTGTGAGACTAAGAACGTGAACGACTACCGTCGCCACGAGAACGACTACTTCCCACAACGAACCGTGAACAACTACTTCCTCTACCATCGCCAAGTACCACTACTTCCCATGACGATCGTGAACGACTACACCGCTTGACCCGAACCGTTTCGATAATGCACGCTCCGAAAGGTATAACCGCCGAGACGATGATCCGTGGAACGAATGCATGTTGGTTGTTGTAATCCGCCCGTGAACGTTAGTTGTTCCCTCGTTTGACACCGTCGTCGACTCATGGGACACCCGGTATCCGAGATCACCCCACCATCTCTAGCATGTTCCGAACAACCGCACCCTTGCTTCCTTTGCAGCGGTATCTCCATGAGCTACCGGAACCGATATGGTGTCGTGGCATAATTTTCGGATTCGTCACCGTGGCACCCTTTCTTTCCACCACGATGACAAGTGCTTCATATAATGCTCTTGTCAACATTTTCATAAAACTTGCATAAACTTGCACATGTCTTTCTCATCGTGATAATAACATTTAAATGGTTAAAATTGTTGTTTGCTTTAAATCACTAATGCATATGGGGATTTACCGGGTTTGTTGTTTGTTATATCCGGCCCCGTTTAAATTGTTTAGCTGGTATAGTTTTGTTATGCTTCACCTCTTGCCATGTTAACCAACCTTTAATATTGTTGAGTACCTAACCGGGAGTGGACTAAATAATTGATCTGGTGTTCCGTCAATATGCACCTCGTTGCATATTGAGCTCCACTTAACTTGTAGTTTTGTTTGTGCCCTTTGCCATGCCATGCCTCATTAAACCGGACATGCGTCATACTTGGTTGTGCATCATGTCATGCTTATGTGGTGGTTGTTTACTATGTTGTTTGCTTCTTTCCGGGTTGCTTCTCGCGTTAGCTTCGGTTTCGTTCCGGAGTTGCGAGGATTCGTTTGACTACGTCTGTTTGTCTTCTTCATGGACTCGTTCTTCTTCCTTGCGGGATCTCAGGCAAGATGACCATACCCTTGAAATCACTTCTATCTTTGCTTGCTAGTTGCTTGCTCTTTTGCTATGCCTATGCTGCGATACCTACCACTTGCTTATCATGCCTCCCATGTTGTTCAGCCAAGCCTCTAACCCACCTTGTCCTAGCAAACCGTTGTTTGGCTATGTTACCGCTTTGCTCATCCCCTCTTATAGCATTGTTAGTTGCAGGTGAAGATTGGAGTTTGTTCCTTGTTGGAACATGGATATTTTGTTGGGATATCACAATATCTCTTATTTAATTAATGCATCTATATACTTGGTAAAGGGTGGAAGGTTCGGCCTTATGCCTGGTGTTTTGTTCCACTCTTGCCGCCCTAGTTTCTGTCATGTCGGTGTTATTTTCCCAGATTTTGCGTTCCTTACACGGTTGGGTTATAATGGGAACCCCTTGACAGTTCGCTTTGAATAAAACTCCCCCAGCAAGGCCCAGCCTTGGTTTTACCATTCGCCACCTAGCCTTTTTCCCTTGGGAGTCGCGCATCTCGAGGGTCATCTTTATTTTAACCCCCCCCCCCGGGCCAGTGCTTGTCTAAGTGTTGGTCCAAACTAGAGCCCCTTGCAGCGCCACCTCGGGGAAACTCGAGGGATGGTTTTAGTTGTACGGATTGCTTATCCGGTGTGCCTTGAGAACGAGATATGTGCAGCTCCTATCGGGATGTCGGTGCATCGGGCGGTCTTGCTGGACTTGTTTTACCATTGTCGAGGATGTCTTGTAACCGGGATGCTGAGTTTGATCGGATTGTCTTGGGAGAAGGAATATCCTTCGTTGACTGTGAGAGCTTGTGATGGGCTAAGTTGGGACACCCCTGCATGGATTTGAACTTTTGAAAGCTGTGCCCGCGTTTATGGGCAGATGGGAATTTGTTAATGTCCGGTTGTAGAAAACCTGAAATTTAACTTAATTAAAATGCATCTACCGCGTGTGTAGCCGTGACGGTCTCTTTTCGGCGAAGTCCGGGAAGTGAACACGGTGTTGGAGTTATGTTTGACGTAGGTTGTTTTAGGATCACTTCTTGATCATAGTTTCTCCACCGTGCTTTGCCTTCTCTTCTCGCTCTCATTTGCGTATGTTAGCCACCATATATGCTAGTTGCTTGTTGCAGCTCCACCTCATACCTTTTACCCTTCCTATAAGCTTAAATAGTCTTGATCGCGAGGGTGTGAGATTGCTGAGTCCCCGTGACTCAAGATACTTCCAAAACCAGTTTGCAGGTGCCGATGATACCGTACAGGTGACGCAACCGAGCTCAAGGAGGAGCTAGTTGAAGATCGTGTTCGTTATGTTGTTCCGTTTCCAGTTGATCAGTAGTGGAGCCCAGTTGGGACGATCGGGGATCTGTGTAGCATTTGGGGTAGTCTTCTTTTATTTTGGTTCCGTAGTCGGACCTTGATTGTATTTGGATGATGTAGTGCTTTATTCATGTATTGTGTGAAGTGGTGATTGTAAGCAAACTATGTATCTCTTTCCCTTATGTATTACATGGGTTGTGTGAAGATTACCTCACTTGCGACATTGCTTTCAATGCGATTATGCCTCTAAGTCGTGCTTCGACACGTGGTAGATATAGCCGCATCGAGGGCGTAACAAGTTGGTAATCAGAGCCTTCCCCGACTTAGGAGCCCCCTGCTTGATCGAATCGCTGACATTGTTGAGTCTAGAAAAATATTTTGAGTCATTTAGGATTATATATATATATCGGAGAGTAGGATTCTTTTTTACTCCTCAGTCCCTTCGTCGCTCTGGTGAGGCATCCTAGCATAGAGTTTTGACTCTTCTCTCCTCAAATTTCACTAAAAAAAATTTAGGATCACGCGGGTATCTTGGAATCGTTCTGATGGTTTTGTGACGAGAACATTGTTCTTGGTGCCTCCTGACATTTAGGGGTTGTGGCAGTGTCCCGGGGAGTTGAGCTCCAAGGTGTTGTCGTCACAATTTTATCGTTGCAGTTCTGGAATACCTGAGTTTCGCTGACATCGAAAATCTCTTTTATGCAGTTGTTGGTGAGATAACCTCGACGCCACCCAGTACTAGGGCGGGAGTTCGGGAGTATTGCCATAACTCGTATAACGGATGCTTTTCGAAGGTTGAGGTAAACGATTTTCGAAGGTTTCTTGGTTATGTGTTGAAGGATGGATACAGCTGGATGTAGGATTTGTTTAGTTTTGGGTGAGATATTATGCTTCCCCTGTATCCCCAACACCTGATTGCATAACCGGAAAGTTCCGGGAGTTTATAAGTGGGAATTCAAGTAGCTCCTATGATATCTTTCCGGCAGATGTATGATATGAAATTGGGGTTCGACGTCTAGTGGTCCGCCTATCCACGGTTGATTTTACAGTGGTCTCGTTGTGTCTTAAAGAGTCCTTGGCTATGCTGACTCGGGGACACTTCGTATGTCATGTGCATTGCCTTGTACATGATGGTGTTGTATGATCGAGCCCATGTAGGCCCCACCATGAAAAATTCGGACGAAATCTCTATCATATGTTTGTTCCAGCTTATTCTGCAAGCCAATCCTTGGTTTTGTTTTGAGTTGTGGTATTCGAGTTGCTTCAATGTCAAGGGTTGATTCCATGCCTTTTCCTAAGTGGTGTTCTCATATTCCTATGTGGATACTAATACTTCATGATAATCGAGAGTGTCATGTCAATCCTTTTCAACCGGTGTGTTTTTCTTCTAGTGGATCCGACCATTTCAACGTCCGCGAGATCAATTATCAGTTCTTCTTAACGGTGTTCATTTCATTCGTCCCAAGTTGTTTTTGTTTTCCCGCCCACCCACCCTTTTTCTTCAAGGACTCAGATTGCTTAATCGAGTATCCATCTTATTGATGTGTAGTCTCTCCATTCTTTTCCTTCAATGTTCTTATCCGGTGATTCTCATGAAGATACTAACGGAGCCTCAAGTTCATCTTTATTTGTTCTTTTTCTTCCCCGGTGGAACCAATTCAAGCTTTTGGTGTTGATCATATCCCTTTTCCTCGTTTCAAATACCTTCTCTTGCCGGTGCTCCTCATATTCATTCATTTCTCGCTATTCAATTGTTCCGGAGTGCTCAAGATATCTCGAAGATTCGTGTTTCCACTCTGCATTCGTTCAAGATCTTTCGAGGATGTTCTCTCATTCAAGTCTTTTAATTCAACCGGTGCAATCTATCTTCCAAGCGACCTTTTCAATGGTGTTTCTTTGAGTGGGCCCTAACCCACAGGTCTTTTTCCAGGATCTTACCTGACTCCTCTTATTTTCCCGGAGCTATCCTCAAATTTCTTTTTGGAGTTTGACGTAAGAATGATTCATCATCGGTCATATGTATTTCTCCAAGATTTTTCAAATTCTTTTCATCGTTGGCTCAACCTTTCCATTTTTCATCCCGGGGTATCTCAACAATTTGGTGGTGTTTCTCATCGTCATTCTCAGATTTTGAAGACCGAAGAAGAGTTTTTCCTCAAAACTTGTCCATTCTCTCGAAGATTCGTGGTTCTAGCTTAATGCTATCCTCTCATTATTGTTTCGATTGTGAGAATTATTTTCACCCATCCGGAGCATTTCAAGAGTATTTCAGTTTTTTTTCTACGAAGCCCATCATTTCAGAAGATTTATTCATTCTCAGCTTTCAGCTCTCGTTCTCCAAATCTTACCGGTGAATCATTCAAATATCCTCTAATCAGCTCGTGCTCTCTTCGTTCTCTTGTATCAAATTCCCTCAAGTATCCTGATTCGTTCTCTAATTCTTACCGGTGATTCATCCTTTACTTCGTTCATTTCAATTCTTACGGTGGTTCGTCCAAGATTCTTCTTCCTTTGTTTATCATATCAATGTATTCGTTGTTTTTCAATCCTACCAGTGGATCATCGAATACCTTCTCAAATTTATGCTATACCTCTCTTAATCCTTTCTACGAGAATAAGTACTATGCCAAATTCGCTGCTTGTCATCAATTTAAATTGGTGAAGGATACACATAACGTAATTCTTATTCTTGTTCATCCAAATGATTAATTCCCTATTCCGGAGGCTCATCAAATTCCTTATTTCAATTGCTCATCTTCTCTTTTCCCGGAGTTCCAACCTTTTTCAATTATTTCACCACGGAGATTCATTTAAATCGGTACAAGGATTCACCTTGTGTTTTCAACTTCTCTTTCCTTTCGTTTGATCATTCTTTTGTTTACCGGAGTTCTTCATGAAGGTTCTTCATGAAGGTTCTACATGATGGTTCATCAATGATTTATTTCCTTCTCGAAGTGTTCATCAATATTCTTTTCAGAGGAGCTCAAGTATTCTTCATCTTGCTATCCGGAGTGCAATTCTTTCTACCGTAATATCGGAGGTGGTATTACGTCTTTCTTGATAATTTGAGTTCATGTTTCATGATTCACATGTTGTCAAGAATGAGATATTTTAAATCCATCAATCGCATCATTGGAGTTATCTGGGGTTATATTTCACCTAAAGCTTTTCCCTAAGGATTGTTGCTATTAATGGTGTTTATAAATAACCCAAGTTCTTCTTTTATCCTCCCGGTGAAATAAGTTTCTCGTCTCCTTGTGGATACCAATCCAATCTATCGTTTCTGTTAGTGGCAGAAATTTCACCTCTTGATTTAGAGATGCTTTCCATAAGCCCACTTAAAGCTTATCTTTTCGTTGTTGGTTTTCCAACAACTCCGTTCGACCCTTCTCCTAAAGATGCCTTTTCAAGCTCTTTTGTGGCAGAAGTTGGCATTTTCTTCTCCATTCTCCTATTTCAATTATCTATCTTCTATTCTTTTGTTCCGGAGGCATTGTGATGTTGCTCTTTTCAACCCATCATCTCGGTTTGTCAAGATCACATTCTTTCCTTTGCTAATCCTTTTCCAACCGGAGTGTCGTGTTTTCATTCAAGTATCTTCTCATCTTCCCAAGTTCTTATTCAATTCCTTTTATTTTCAATCGGAGTGCTGCCCGAAGTTGCTCTTCCTTGTTCTTCTTTTCTGACGGAGATTGTTAACTTCATCATCTCCGTTGTATTCTTTTCTCGAAATGGCTTAACCTTTTCAAGGTTCATTGGTTTCACTCGTTTGTCAAAGAAGCAACTTAGTTTTACCTCTTCTTTTCCTCTTCCGTTTTCCCTCCGGTGCCATTCTAGATCTCGGGACGAGATCCTCTCGTAGTGGTGGAGTGTTGTAACGCCCCAAGACCGGAGCTTCAGATGCCTTCCAGGATTTCCGGGTTTCGTCGTGTGAATTGTTTGGTTATTTGCATCATGTGCATTGCATCATGTCATCATGCCATCATGTCATTTCTTTTCTTAACTCAACTAAATAAATGGCATGGATCTTTGATACATTTAAATCGATGGAATTCACATGGTGATTCTCTTTATAACATATCCTCTCGATATTAGGGAGCCATATTAAATGTTCCATTTTCGGAATCACCTATAACACACTTGCAATTTATCACAAGCCCTTTTCCGCTTCAAGTTTGGTCCCCAAACTTTTCCTATAATTTCTTTTGTCACTTCCCCGAGCTCCACCTAAAATCTCAACATTTTGGGACCTTTCTAACGCCCACTTCTTATTCGAACTCATTTGAATTTAATTCAAACGAGTTCGAATCCAAACTTTGTACACATGCCCATTTATACTTTTATTAGATCAAGATCTTTATTGCGAGTCCAGTAAAATTATCCCCATGCCCAAATTGTTGTCCGCTCATTTATTTTCTCTCCCATTCTTTCTTTGCTTTTCTTCTTTTAAAAGAGAGTTGGGGAGGGAAAAGAGAGGCCCAGCCTAGCCGGCCACTTAGGCCCATCCAGGCGGCCCACCTAACTGCTCTAACCCTAGCCCAACCCCCACTCTCCCTCATCTCCTCCTCTAGCGCCGCCAGAAGCCCCACGACCGAACCTTCCTCTCCCTCGATCCCATCTTCTCTCCCTCGATACCTCTCTTTACCCCCGTTCCCTCAGCGCCGCCACCCTCTCCATCCGGGACGAACCCCGCGCCGATCCCCCTCGTCCTCCAGCCCCGCTATCGTCGCCGGCTACCGAGGAGCCGCGCCACTCCTTACCGTCCTCACACGTGCCAGGGGCCGAGCTCCTCTCGCTGCGCCTCTGTTGGCTTCATCATCGACTAGATGCGCCCAACGAGCTCCCCGAGCGAGCTCACCCGCGGCCCCTGCGTACCTGCGCGCCCGACGCCGCCCCGCCTCCAAGTTCGTCGCGCCTCGGTTGCTTCTTATACCGCAGCCGCCAGCCTCTCATTCCTCCTGCCCGGTTCCCCCTGCGCGCCAAGTACCTCAACCGGAGCGTCGTGGCTACGCCCTGCTTCCTCATCACCGGAGAGCGTCGCGCCGTCTTCCTCTCCTCCTGCCCGCAACCGAGCCCTGCTGCCGCCGCCCCTTCTGCAATGCTGCCGTCTGCGACCAGTAGGAGGCCGCCGCTCGTGTCGCAGCCCCTGCTGCCGGCTACCTCGCCTTGACCCGGCAAGTTCACCGGAGTCCCTCTGCTGCAGCCCCGCGTCGACTTCCCCTGATCAGCAGCAACTCGTCATCTCCAGCGCTGCCCCTGCCCGAGTCAAGTACCACCGCCCTAAGTTTTTGCCTTGCTTCGTTTTGGATTGAAGACCGAGACGAGACCGCCAAGATGCATCCTGGTGTCGCCGAAGACACGTGAACATCTACACGACGACCGCCGAGTACCTCTTCGCGAGTACCACTACCATCGCGTGGATCCGCCAAGACCGTGGAGTAAACGAACAAGTACCCCTACGCGCGAAGACGCCAAGACCGTTTCGGGATTCACCAAGTACCACTATGGCCGGAGACCTTGACGCCCGACGCCTAAAACGATCACCAAACCGGAAATAATGCCAAGTACTAGGTCAACGAGAACCGCCAAGTTCATCTTCCACCGTCTCCGAAAACGCCAAGTACCACGACGATACGAGAACAACTACCGTCGACGTGCATTTTGCCAAGTACCACTACCGTCGACCCTCGAAGACTCCATGGACGTCAAGTTTCTCGCCGTACCCCTGAACATCTATGGAAACTTGTGAGACTAAGAACGTGAACAACTACCGTCGCCATGAGAACGACTACTTCCCACAACGAACCGTGAACAACTACTTCCTCTACCATCGCCGAGTACCACTACTTCCCACGACGATCGTGAACGACTACACCGCTTGACCCGAACCGTTCTGATAATGCACGCTCCGAAAGGTATAACCGCCGAGACGATGATCCGTGGAACGAATGCATGTTGGTTGTTGTAATCCGCCCATGAACATTAGTTGTTCCCTCGTTTGACACCGTCGTCGACTCATGGGACACCCGGTATCCGGGATCACCCCACCATCTCTAGCATGTTCCGAACATCCGCACCCTTGCTTCCTTTGCAGCGGTATCTCCATGAGCTACCGGAACCAATATGGTGCCGTGGCATCATTTTCGGATTCGTCACCGTGGCACCCTTTCTTTCCACCACGATGACAAATGCTTCATATAATGCTCTTGTCAACATTTTCATAGAACTTGCATAAACTTGCACATGTTTTTCTCATCATGATAATAACATTTAAATGGTTAAAATTGTTGTTTGCTTTAAATCACTAATGCATATGGGGATTTACCGGGTTTGTTGATCATTATATCCGGCCCCGTTTAAATTGTTTAGATGGTATAGTTTTGTTATGCTTCACCTCTTGCCATGTTAACCAACCTTTAATATTGTTGAGTACCTAACCGGGAGTGGACTAAATAATTGATGTGGTGTTCCGTCAATATGCAACTCGTTGCATATTGAGCTCCACTTAACTTGTAGTTTTGTTTGCGCCCTTTGCCATGCCATGCCTCATTAAACCGGACATGCATCATACTTGGTTGTGCATCATGTCATGCTTATGTGGTGGTTGTTTACTATGTTGTTTGCTTCTTTCCGGGTTGCTTCCCGCGTTAGCTTGGGTTTCGTTCCGGAGTTGTGAGGATTCGTTCGACTACGTCCGTTTGTCTTCTTCATGGACTCGTTCTTCTTCCTTGCAGGATCTCAGGCAAGATGACCATACCCTCGAAATCACTTCTATCTTTGCTTGCTAGTTGCTCGCTCTTTTGCTATGCCTATGCTGTGATACCTACCGCTTGCTTATCATGCCTCCCATATTGTTCAGCCAAGCCTCTAACCCACCTTGTCCTAGCAAACCGTTGTTTGGCTATGTTACCGCTTTGCTCAGCCCCTCTTATAGCGTTGTTAGTTGCAGATGAAGATTGGAGTTTGTTCCTTGTTGGAACATGGATATTTTGTTGGGATATCACAATATCTCTTATTTAATTAATGCATCTATATACTTGGTAAAGGGTGGAAGGCTCGGCCTTATGCCTGGTGTTTTGTTCCACTCTTGCCGCCCTAGTTTTTGTCATATCGGTGTTATGTTCCCGGATTTTGTGTTCCTTACACGGTTGGGTTATAATGGGAACCCCTTGAAAGTTCGCTTTGAATAAAACTCCTCCAGCAAGGCCCAACCTTGGTTTTACCATTCGCCACCTAGCCTTTTTCCCTTGGGAGTCGCGCATCCCGAGGGTCATCTTTATTTTAACCCCTCGGGCCAGTGCTTGTCTAACTGTTGGTCCAAACTAGAGCCCCTTGCAGTGCCACCTCGGGGAAACTCGAGGGCTGGTTTTAGTTGTACGGATTGCTTATCCGGTGTGCCCTGAGAACGAGATATGTGCAGCTCCTATCGGGATGTCGGCGCATCGGGGCGGTCTTGCTGGACTTGTTTTACCATTGTCGAGGATGTCTTGTAACCGGGATGGCGAGTCTGATCGGATTGTCTTGGGAGAAGAAATATCCTTTGTTGACCGTGAGAGCTTGTGATGGGCTAAGTTGGGACACCCCTGCAGGGATTTGAACTTTCGAAAGCCGTGCCCGCGGTTATGGGCAGATGGGAATTTGTTAATATCCGGTTGTAGAAAACCTGAAATTTAACTTAATTAAAATGCATCTACAATGTGTGTAGCCGTGACGGTCTCTTTCCGGCGGAGTCCGGGAAGTGAACACAGTGTTGGAGTTATGTTTGACGTAGGTTGTTTTAGGATCACTTCTTGATCATAGTTTCTCGACCGTGCTTTGCCTTCTATTCTCGCTCTCATTTGCGTATGTTAGCCACCATATATGCTAGTCGCTTGCTGCAGCTCCACCTCATACCTTTACCCTTCCTATAAGCTTAAATAGTCTTGATCACGAGTGTGTGAGATTGCTGAGTCCCCGTGACTCACAGATACTTCCAAAACCAATTTGCAGGTGCCGATGATACTGTACAGGTGACGCAACCGAGCACAAGGAGGAGCTAGTTGAAGATCGTGTTCGTTATGTTGTTCCGTTTCCAGTTGATCAGTAGTGGAGCCCAGTTGGGACGATCGGGGATCTGTGTAGCATTTGGAGTAGTCTTCTTTTATTTTGGTTCCGTAGTCGAACCTTGATTGTATTTGGATGATGTAATGCTTTTATTCATGTATTGTGTGAAGTGGCGATTGTAAGCCAACTATGTATCTCTTTCCCTTATGTATTACATGGGTTGTGTGAAGATTACCTCACTTGCGACATTGCTTTCAATGCGATTATGCCTCTAAGTCGTGCTTCGACACTTGGGAGATATAGCCGCATCGAGGGCGTAACACATAGAATCCTTCTAGTGCATCTTTGAGCCTCCATACGGGAAGTTTTGTGAGCCCCTTGTCATAAATTTTGGGAATGACGTCTGGAAAAACCTTCACTTGATAGTGCTAGTTGCAAAGGAAGATGGTTTATATGTTACTAGCAAAAAGGCTTGTGCGTTGCAATGGGAGAAACAAAATTATAATCTACAATGGCGATGACCGCATTTTGTTCCCATCTCATCGCATGATTTCTTTCACAAATGCAAGAAAATGTCCCTTTTTAAATTTATTCACAAATTGAAGCAATGTTCACATTTTGAAAAATAACGTGGTTGTCAAAGAATTGGTAATTCAAGAATTATTCTGAATTTCAAGAAACATTTTTTTAAACAACATACTACAATATTTTGATCCACCCCGGCAGTTAATTCTTCAAAATTCACGTGGGTATATAGTCACAAAGACTCAGAAGCTACATACCTTCGATCATTTCTCAACATTTTTACAAGTTTGGGAACATTTTTAAAAGTCATGATTTTTTTACTAGTTATAAGCTTTTTTTAAAAAGCGTGAACATTTTCTATATTGCGAACGGTTTTTAAGCATTTTCTTTTGAATCGGCGAACAATTCTAGAATAGACGAACATTTTTTCAAAATTGGTGGATTTAAAAAAATCACGAACATTTTTTAAATGCATGAACATTTTCTGAATCAGTAAACATTTTATGAATCAATAAACTCTTTTGTAATTCAAAAACTTTTTTTAAAATTTTAGGACATTTTTAAAATGCATGAAGATTTTTTGTATTAGCAAACATTTTGTTCAATTTCATTAATAATTTTTAATACACCAACCTTTTTTTTCTTTCGAAACGGAGGTATAAGATTTGCCTCATCAATTAAATAAGGAGAGAATAGAGTTTAGAGTTTTACAATACCCACAAGTACGGTATGGCAATTACTCGCCCATAAAAAATATCTCCTGATTTCTTTGCGCCCGTGGTCACCCAAAACTGGGCCTCGTTGTCGACGGCGGTGAGAAGGATAGTCATTGGCGCACTCTTATGATGGAACACCCGTGCATTTCTTTCATTTTAAATAGTCCAGGAGACAAGCATGGTGAGAGATGCCATAGCTTGCCGGTTGGGGTTGCAATTGTCGGTTCTCTTGTCCCACCATTCGTAGGCGGATTCATCCATGTGCGGGAGACCAAGCCTCTCAATGAGAGACTTCCATATCCGAATCGTAAAGCGGCACTTGAAGAAAATGTGGGCACCCGTTTCTTGCTTCTTATTGCAAAGTTTGCAGAGGCCATAATTTGGCCAACCTCGTTGCTCTAAATGATCGGCAGTTCAAATCCTATCTTATATTGCCAACCATGCAAAGAATTTAATCTTTGAAGATGTCCATGTCTTCCAAACCATACGGTTCAAGGAGGAAAGAATACACCAACTTTGAAGTAGTACATGCAATAGCGAAAGCAGCTTATGACTCTTCGTGTAGGACACCATATGTGGGTAGGGATACTTCCTGAAATTTCTTGTCATACCTTATATTTTGAACGTTGAATAATAAAATCCCTAATTCACCTGAAAAATGTACATTTTTTTTAAGAACACTGAAACAAAATGTACATACTCCAACGAAGCCGCACGATTCCAACGCCCGCCTGGGCCTCAACATATGGCCCAACAAAGTCCAACTCCAACCTAGTTTTGTGGGCTCGGCAGGAAACGAGGAGAGCCCCCGCCGCCTCTTTCTCTTCGATTCCCCAATCCCCCCCGCTTCCTCCGCCGCCCCCAAAATCCTCCTAAATTGCCAGCCTTCGCACCAGCCGGCGGAACCCTAGCTCTGGGGCTAATGCCATATCAGGACGGCGGAATCGGCGGCTCCTTCCCTGGCGCCGCACTTCGGAGGCTTGCGCCGCTCGGCGCGTCGCCCGTCCGCGTCTTTCCTCCGGCCACACCTTCTGGATTCGCGCCGCTCCGCCTCCGGCCCGAGGGCTTTGGAGGCTTGCTGTTGCTGCCGTCCTCTTTACCCCTGCGCGTGCACACGTATGATTCTGACCTTGGTAGCGCTCTGGTCTCTGTCTGATCTTGGCCCTTCTGTCATTGCTGCCCCGATGCTGTTGCCGCTGTCCTTATGCAATGCAATTCATTCACGAACACAAGCACTATTCTGTGCAATTAGTATTTGCTGTTAGATGCCAATGGACCATCAAAACTTCAGATTTTTTTTCTTATAAGCTGCTAACTCTTCAATACCTGCTAGATAGTCTGTCATGCTTTCAATTTTTCTTGTGAATAAGCACTATTTCATAGATTACAGACCCCATGTTTCATAGTCCATTGCAAGAATTTGTAATATTCAAGGAGGTGTCCAGGCTCAATAGGGGTCTGTATTTCATAACCATAGGTTTATGCTACTTCTGATGAATTCCTAATAAAATGTTATTTTTGTTGCAACTTCACATTTTTCAGGAGTCTGATATGCTTGGTCAAGTTTAGTGCAGCCGCCCCCTATTGATTCCATTTTCTATGATATGCTTGGTCGGCCGGCAGTCACCTCTACCTTCTGTCGCAGCGTATCCAGGTCAGCATTGCGGCTTCCTCGACACTAAACTTATGCAACCATCCACCACAAATTTTCCTTTGTGACCTATATATACTCGACTTCATTGACAGTCTTGCTCATCTTAGGCAATCAACATTCTCTCCGCTTACTTGTCAGATGGGCGTTGCTTGGATGATTTAATCTGATAAAGATGACACACTAGGACGTAGACGTACACAGTAAATTTCCGGTTAGTCTGTACATGACTGGATCCTCTCCATGCAAAAATTGATGATACATAGTTGGTAGGAAAATCTGAGAGGGGCTAAAACTGCAGTCTTCCCTTACCGCCGAACGCAAGTTCCCGGTTTAATTCTGGATTATTATTGTAGCCTTTAGGTTAATTTTTTATTTGGTAAGCATAGCACCTAATTTACGATGAAGTGCATCCATCAAGCAAATTGTTTGACTGTTAATACAGAGCAAACAAATCAGAATAGGTGATATTCGAGTCTATTGGAAATTGCTCCAATCAAGTTAAGATCAACTAAGTTACTAGGGACCTGGATGCCCTGCAAGATACACAAATCTATTAAGCACGTGAGATCTAGACGTGCATCCTTCTATTCAAGGATTCCTGTCTGCTCATAATATATTGTGGTTTAAATGTGTGGTTTAAGTGCACAACAGAACTTTAGCTTCAAACAAAACAATGGTGTGTTGGTCTGTACAGAGCCGGACATTTTTGTTGCATTCCATGCTTTTCGATCAATGATTTTGACGTGTTCGTCCAGCATGTTTACTGTTTTTGTGTTGTATTGTTTATACATATATTGATGGTCAATTATGATATGGTTGTCTGTTCGCATAGTGTGTGCGAATTGTGCATCCCTTTGAGCATGGGTCAATGTAAATTTGTATCCTGCTTTTGCTTATTACTATGACTGTGATGGAGGTCTCTTCATGATGTACTAGGGCATAATGTCGTTGTAATCAAAGAGCTGCTATTCTTTGTGCACTTGTTGGACGGAACCGGTAGAAGCCATTCTTTAATGTGTGGTTATCCTTAATTTACATCATGAAAAGTGTTAAGTCCCTCTTTTGTCCACATGAACTGCCCTCCTTTGCCACATCGAAGGCATCGAGCGCTCTATGGAAGCATCCAATTTCACCGCTCTGCCAATTTCGCCTGAATGCCGACTGCCAATGCTCCATATACCGTCATACAATCTTGCCATTCTACCTACTTCGCCGGAACACCGACTGCCGGCACTCCATCTGAGATACGATGGATCACATGCCAAGCTAAATGCCCGTCGTTTTTGAAAAAGACATGATTTTAGCTTCCATCGTTATTACCTTACCATGTACGTGCAGTCTGCAAAGTTTGCAAACAAAAAGTGAAACCTATAACGATGAGTGATGGCTACGGTATTATATCTATTTAATTACCAGAATTAAATCTTCATGACTGTGAACGTTAGGCGTGTAGTATGCAAGTTTAGAGAGGGACATATCAAGTTTACTATGAACTCAAACAGGACAGGTTTGACAAACAACACACTTCAGGCTCTTTAATTGAATATTATTTTAGGGAGCAAAGATGCACACCTGCCTTCCTTCCGCTGTGCTCAGAGTATATAATTTCATTTTGATTAGCTTGTTGGTTGGTAACCTATACTGCTACTAAGTTGCCGTTGCCTTGTCTGATCTGATACTTTTTAGTTGCCAAGCTGCAGTGCTAGATTACAGCCCTAACATGATGTCGATTATATCTAATCAGTATACACTATGTTTCTGTAGTTATGCTAATTGGATTGGAATGAACATAAATCAACCGAGTATATTTTACATGGCCTTATACTATGGTTTTTCGGGTAGGCTGTTTTCAACTGGACTACAAATCAGTGTTATTTTCATGCATGGAAGAAGCGCTTGACCTTATTACTAACTGACATGTAAACAGTTGTGCTGCCTTCCTATTCTGATCATGGATTTTAAGCATACTGCTAACAAAATGTTGGCGAGTGTGGCAGGTTTTACCTAATTCAGAACATGGCCAATACTGAATTTCTTGCTTTCACGTTGCCATGTATATCCCATCTAAATTTCTGAAGTTTATGGACATTACAACTAAATTTAGCAGCTGCTGCGAGCGAAACACAATTGGGTAGAGCAAATTAATTGCTGTTGGATTGAAAACAATAGGTTCAATTGGTTTTTGTGCAGCGGAAGTGGAGAAATTATATATTGTACAGGCGAAACACAATTGGGTAGAGCAAATTAATTGCTGTTGGATTGAAAACAATAGGTTCAATTGGTTTTTGTGCAGCGGAAGTGGAGAAATTATATATTGTACAGGCTAACCTGGTTGTTTATGTTTTTTCTTTTGAGGGAATGCCTTCATGGCTTATACTTTATTAATCAAATAAGTAAACTTACATCGTTCACAAGAGATTCATGAATAAAAGACCCTTGCAGGTGTATTGTTGATACATGTGAGTTTTGATGATTTAGATAGATGATGTATTTGTGGGGTCTGGTGCTCATTATAATGGTGTGCCGCTAACGAGGATAAAAGATAAATTCTCCTGCATTGTGATTAATGTATATGATCCTATTCAGCAGGAGCTTAACAGTTAGTGTTGCTGTGGTGCTTATGTTGCTTGCAGTATGGTTTATATGTCTTCTTTGTTAAACGTACAAAGGAATAATTATTGTGATATGTCTTAGCACTTCTATAAGCTCACCTCCTTGATTCAGTTTAACAACAATAGTAGATATAGTGGCAAAGTTCCATTGTTGTGTATAGTATCAGGATTTTTACGAAAACTTAACATCTCTTTTCTTGACCAGAATTTCAAATCATAGATGATGGGTGTTGAAATGCTAGAATATTTATGCCCCTTTGCAACACACGGGCATATGTGCTAACTTATTCCAAAAGAGAAAAGCATTGATACTATGTTGATAGCGAGGGTGCAAGGCTCAAGGGAAGTAGGCTCTCTAGCTCTCTATATGCTTATGGTATCTTGGATGAGGGGTATGTTTTTTTATACCTCTATATGTTGCTTTGCTCATTGTTCATATTATCTTGGAAGTTGCATCCCTTATGTTTGTGCTTTGCATTACAGTTACAAATTCAATTCAACATGTCAGTTGAGGAAGCTGCTGAGTTAGCATGACGGGCTATTTATCATGCAATATTCCTTGACGGAGCTAGTGGTGGCCGTGTTAGTGGCGGTATGCATTCTGTTTCTTAGTATCTATCATGATATTTGTTTTGT
Source organism: Triticum dicoccoides (assembly GCF_002162155.2). Classification (NCBI taxonomy): domain Eukaryota; kingdom Viridiplantae; phylum Streptophyta; class Magnoliopsida; order Poales; family Poaceae; genus Triticum; species Triticum dicoccoides. Next base: position 675,938,184 of record NC_041392.1, read on the forward strand.
TCACTCACAACATGCATGCATATTTGTTAAACACCTTATCATTATATCTTCCTTTTGAAATACCAAACATAACTATTTAAGTTGCAATTACTTCCGTAAGTTTTTCCCCCAAAGTTTGGCAAAGTTCAGAGATTTTTGTATTTTCCATCATGTAATGCACACCCCGAGCATGGAATAGGGATTAAGATGGTGATAAATTAAGCCATATCTTTCTATTTACAAACGTACAGTATTGTATAGACATGGGTCTAGACATCTAGGAAAACCTCCCTATATATTGGTTACATATTAATTACATGCGTAGAATATTCCTTTTCTTCATACAGACTTACATCTTGGTAGATTCTAAAATATGGTGTGATGTATAAAGAATTATGGTCAACGCTATGTGTTTGGGTCAAATTATTATTTGAAAGTAGGGGTAAAGTTTGTTGAAACAAAGAAGATTATCATTTGGGGTTGAGAGTATGGCTAATATCCCACTCGGTCCTGTTTGCATCATTGCAAACGTGGCCCACTTTGCAGAAGAATACACCAACCATTTTGATAGTGGGCCTAACTCATCTCGACAATTCTGTTTGAGCCTCACTTCCCCTAATATGCTAGTCATCATCTCCTTTTCCGTAGATACGCCAACAATTTTGGAATTCACAACTTATTTAGATTTTGTGAGTATTGAATTCGCTACAAACATTTTTTGAGCTCACAAACTTAATTTGAATACGTGATCATTTTTTGAGTTCGCAAACTTTTTTTGAATTTGCAAACATATTTTTTGAATTTGTGAACATTTATTGTATTCTCAAACACTTCTTTTCAAATCCGCCTTAAATGTTATTAGATTCTAAAATATGGTGTGATATAGAGAGTTATGGTCAATGCTACCTTTAGTGTTTGGATCAAATTATTAGTTGAAAGCACGGGTTAAATTTGCCAAAGAAAGAAGTTATCGTTTGGACTTGATAGAGTATGAGTATATCCCACTTGGTCCTGTTGCATCAAAAGCGTGGCACACACATTTGAGAAGAATACACCAACCATTCTGGTAGTGAGCCTAACCCATCTCAAGAATTTTGTTTATGCCTCATTCCCCCAATGCGCTGGCTATCATCTTATTGTCCCGTATTTCTCTTAGTCTCACCCCCAAACACTTCACGATCTCAGAGAGGGAATGCCACCAGCCATGGCATCATTGCCCCATTCGATTGTTCATGCCAACTGAGAGAATGAAGGATCTAGAGACATCATGCGAGAGGCATCGTAGCGAGTTTGCCACCATCCTAGCCATGATGGCAATGCTGCAGAGCATATAGTGGAAAGTAGAGTAGGATGGTGGCGTGACAACACCATGGGAGGAGGTGCACTCGAACAGGGGCACTGCAGTCTGTTTCTTCTTTCGGGCGAGTGCAAGCTAGATAGTCAAGCCTCCCAATAAGATGATGGTAAAGCGTCAGATCAGACAAAGGGTCACCATCAGTAGCATGGAGGTGAACATTAAGCTCCATGGGAGTTGCAACAATGCGCTCATCGGTAAGGGCAGCACGAGCAAGAAGATCCTGAATTTCTTTTTTTGAGCAAGAAGAGACCTCAATCAAAGAAAGTAGCGAAGAGGGCAAAGGTCAAGCATAAGAAACTGCACACTTAGACGTGCCTTCACAAAGGCAATATACTCGGGGTCTTCACGAGTGATGATCATGTCATCAATATATAGAAGAAGAGTCCTAACAAGAGCAGTAAGGTGGACAAACAACGTAGGATCATGATCACTAGTTGAAAACCTGCGGCAACCACCACAGAGGCAAAACGCTCAAACCAGCTGTGAGGGACTTGCTTAGAGCCCATATAGAGAGCGACGAAAAAGATAGAGCATGTCGCTAGGAACAGAATACACAAGTGATGGCTACATGTAAACCTCCTCACGCATCTCATCATTAAAGAAGGCATTTTTAACATCAAGCCAAGACACTGACCAGTGGTGAACGAATGCCACAACAAGAAGTGTGCGAACAATGGTCCTATTGTTCGTATGAGCAAAAATTCTCATCGTAATCAGGACCATGATCCTGCTGAAAGCCTCAAGCCACAAGACAAGCTTTGTAACGCTCAAGAACCATCACAACGAGTCTTAACCATGTAGACCCACAAGTGATGAGACGAATACGAGGAGGAAGAGAAACACGATCCCATGTGTAGGTATGCCCATGAGCAACAATCTCCTTTGTCATTGCAAGCTGTCATTTGGCATGAATAACAACATCATGATAAGAAGTTGGCTCAAGAACAGCAGCGCCAGTGCTTGGAAGACAAAGGCGGTCAACAGGTGGAAGCGGACGAGGACACAAGCCATAAGTAGTCTGAGACAGGGAAGATGGCACATCAGTAGACGCATCCACAACACGCGGACGACGTGTATAAAAGTGAGGAAAAGATGGAAGAATACGAGGAGGAATCATCGGGACAATCTCAGGTGATGGTGAAAGGAAGCCTCCGGTGATGAAGGTGTAGAATCCTATGATGAGTGAGGTGAGGAAATCATAGGAGATGATATTGTATCTGTAATAACCGAAGAAGCATGAGCAACACGATGAATGGATAAGGGCTTAACATGAGTGATACGAGTGCCAGGAAATGTGAGGAAAGAGATATCCTCCACTAAAATTGTTAAGGAAGATGGACATGGGTACAAAGGACGAGACTCATCAAAAGTCACGTCCTGGGAAATAGGCATCAGACGACCAACATGATCCTAAGAGAGATATACCTTGTGCTGATTGTTGTATCCTATGAAGACATACTCAATAGACTGAGCAGTTAGTTTGATGCCTTCACCAGGGGCATGGACATAGCAAGCACAACCAAACAATTGAAGCGTTGAATAAATCAAGAAACAATCAAGGAGACGTTTGAAAGGAACGCCGCCCTGCAGAGCAGTCGATGGCTAAAGGTTGATGAGATAGAAGTGGTGATAGATTTGGCCCAAAAGTGCGGCGATGACCATCAGTGCATGAGCCGTCTCAAGGAGGCGACGATGCTTGCGATACCATTCTAAGCATGAGCACTAGGAAGAGATCTGAGCAGGAGTACTCGACACAAGAGCTTGGAATATGCTCTCCATCATAGTCATCACATAACACACGAATAGGCGTAGAGAAGTGGATGTGGACCATAGCAGCAAAACGATTTTATATAGATAAGACCTCACTACAAGAAGTAAAGTATATCCTGGTGTGTCAAGAGAAATCATCTATAAAGATAATATGCTAGCGAGGACCTCCTTTTGAGGCAAAGGGAGATGAACCCTAGACACCCGAGTGAACAAAGGTCTAAACACATCGCCGGAGATGGATCTAAGAAGACCACGTCTAACTAAGGACGAGAGATGAGAACCACACAAGTGACTCAAGGCGATGATGCCACTACTGAAAATAACTGGTAAACAAGGCAACAAAGGTGGAGAGATTGATGGTGGCGGCAGAGGGACTTGATCCAACATTCCACGTTCTTGTGCACTCTCTGTTCCCTGCCAAGCCGGCTTGGTGTCCTTGTCCTATTTGCGGATTTTGTGTCACGCACTTGATTAAGCATCCCACGTTCTCCTAATGTGCGCCCTTGGCCCTGGCGATAGGTAGCGCCGTGTTCTCGGGCGCGTCCCGTGGGTAAAATCCAGGTATGCGCCGATTGTTCGAGCTCCTGCTCACCATTGGCGGTGCTCGAGCGTGTGGTTGTGGTGTTGCCCAACAAGGGAACACGGGATGTGGGATCGATACAGCACACATAGCAACCCGCAACTAGGCAAAGGATAACCATCCAGACTTGGTGGGAGCGGAGGTGGACACAAAGGTGGATGTTGAGATCCATATGAGTCTCAATAGTGTGCTAAGCACGAGCAAGAAGATAATGGATATTCTTATCTTTGGAAATAAAGAAGCCATTAGAGGTAGAAGAAACCTCAAACTCAAGGAAGCAGCCAAGAGGGCCAAAATCAGACATAAGAAACTCATCATGACAAGCATTCACAAAGCAATGTGCTTAGATTTGTCACCAATGATGATCGACATATTAAAGAACTGTTGGCCACAATTTGAATGGTGGCGGAAAGTGCAGGATCATAAGCACTCGCCGAAAAAATAGCCGCAGTCACCACTGAGACGAAGTGCTTAAACTAGAGACGATGGGTTTGCTCAAGACCATATAGAGTGACGAAGACGACAAACCATGCCATCCGGAAGAGAATACCTAGGTAGTGGCTCCATGTAGACATTCTTGACATCAAGTTAAGAGACATACTATCGACGAACAAAAGCCACAATGAAAAGTGTGCTAAAAGTGGTCATGTGGGCCATATAAGAGCAAATGTCTCATCTTAGTCATGGCCATGTTCTTAACCTTGTAGATCCACTTACAAGTGATGAGATGAGCATGTGGGGAAGAGAAATGAGATCCCACACGCTGATGCTGCCAAGAGCATCAATCGTCAATGCCATCACACGCTGCCATTTAGGATGATCAACAACGTTATGATAAAAGCCATAAGTAGGTTGAGTTAGAGGCAGTCCATTGCCAACAGAAGAAGACATAGGAGTCGAGGGAGATGGCTCATCAGAAGAAGCCACGACATGCAATGACGAGTGTACTAGAGTTGAGTAACATGAGGAAAAGAAGGAACATGAAAAGACAAAGTGGCAAGATTGCCTCGACTATTGACTGGGAGGGAAGTAGCATCAACAGTAAGAATATGAACATGAGAATCTAGAGGTGGAATCAAGGACAAATTGGTAGAATCATAACTCATATGAAAAGATATTCTAGTAAAGGGTCCATGGAGGTGTACCTGATATTGTAAAAGGTGGTCTCTCAGTACCTCTAGAGTAAGTAGCAAAACCTATAGAACCTGTCTGAAAGTGTGTTATTTCGACTAGAGGGGGGAGGTGAATAGGCGATTTTTATGATAAACGATAGAAATAAACCTATCATCATGCAGCGGAAGATAGACTACACTAGACAGACAATAGTCAAATATTTAATGAAGTGAAATCACACTGACTAATAATAGCTAGACAGTAAGGATCAGGTACATAGTGAAGACAAATAGATAAAGCAAATAGGCATTGACTTTACAAGAGCCAACCGTAAATAAAGAGATGAGAAGGATAGAGCCAGTGTGCGTGACGAAGACAAAGGTTTGGTAGACTAGTTCCAACTGCTGTGACAGTTGTCTGTCTGGTTAGGGCGGATAGGTATTTAAATCTGAGGACACTCAGTCCCGGACACTTAGTCCTGAGCACACAGCTCAGAACACTTAGTCCTCTCCGTATTCCCCTTGAGCTAAGGTCACACAGACCTTGTCCAATCACTTTGGTACGTCTTCAAGGTAAACTTCCAAACCTTCACAAACTTCGTTCACCGGCGATCCACAATGACTTTTGGATGCTCAGAACGCGACGCCTAACCGGTTAGAGGATTCACAGTCCTCAAGTGTAATAAGTCTTTAGATCACACAGACAAGAAGACTTAAGTGATGCATAACACTCTTTGGCTCTGGGTGGTTAGGGCTTTATCCTCTCAAGGAATTTTCTCTCAAAGGCTTCGAGGTGGGTTGCTCTTAAACGACAAAAGCCGTACTTTAACTCTGAGCAGCCAACCGTTTATGGTTATAGGGGGTGGGCTATTTATAACCCACTAGGCAACCCGACCTGATTTGGCCGAAATGACCCTGGGTCACTAAGGAACTGACACGTGTTCCAATGGTCAGATTTCAAACACACACGACAACTTTACTTGGGCTACAAGCAAAGCTGACTTGTCCAACTCTGAACAAGATTCGCTCTCATAGTTGACCCTGGGTCACTAAGGAACTGACACGTGTTCCAGTGGTCAGATTTCAAACACACACGGCAACTTTACTTGGGCTACAAGCAAAGCTGACTTGTCCAGCTTTGAATAAGATTTGCTCTCATAGTTGATCCTGGGTCACTAAGGAACTGACACGTGTTCCAATGGTCAAATTTCAAACACATACGGCAATTTTACTTGGGCTACAAGCAAAGCTGACTTGTCCAACTTTGAACAAGATTCGTTCTCATAGTTTTCACTCGAAGACATAGTATTTTGGTTAGGCATCACTTCAGTCATTCTGACTGGTTTTTTTGGACCCCACTTAACAGTACGATGGTTTCTATGACTCAATAAAGAAGAACAAGGTCTGGTCGACAGGAACAAGGCTCACCGAAAAGGCCATGACAGAGATGCGCCAGCCAGCAGCAGAGTACATGTTTTGGGGTCAGAGTGCTTTAGTAGAGCCACCAGGGCAGCTGTGATTCCTTTCAACTTCAGGTTGGCGACTGGAGTCAGTAAGTTCACTAGCGAGTCCAAGCCCGATACTTGGCTTGAAGATTACTTAGTGGCCGTCCAGATTGGCGGCGACAATGATGAAGTGGCCATGAAGCATCTGCCTCTCATGTTGGAGGGCTCGGCTAGAGCGTGGCTGAACCAGTTAGCGCCTGGCAGCATTTACACTTGGGAGGATCTCTTCCGAGTGTTCGTCACCACATTTGAAGGTACGTGTAAGCGACCGGCAGGGCTGACGGAACTGCGGTCTTGTGTACAGAAGCCGAATGAAACTTTGAGGGATTACATCCAGAGGTGGATCACGTTACATCATTCGATGGAGAATGTGCCCGACTAGCAAGCAGTTTGTGCCTTCAAGGAAGACGTCAAAGTACAAAGAACTGAATTTGAAATTCGGTCGAACCGGGGATATGTCCCTGAATCAGATGATGGAGATTGCCACCAAGTACGCTAATGGCGAAGATGAGGATCGACTCAGGAATGGCAAGCTCAAGTCAGTCGCCCAAGAAATTGGAGGCAATTCCAGTCGGAAACAGAAGCGGAAAGCCGAGCCGGCGGCTTCCGGGGAAGCCTTAGCTTTGGCCCAATTAAAGTCTAAAGGAAAACCTAAAGGATCTTGGAACCCCAAAAAGGTTAAAGACCAGGAGGGAAATGATGTGTTGGACTTACCGTGTCTCGTCCACACGAAGAAAGATGAAGAGGGTAATTTTATTTACCTGAAACATACCACTCGACAGTGTCGATTCTTAATCCAGCAGTTTCAGGGTAAGCAGCCCAAGGGTAAGGAAAAGGAGTCAGACAAGGTCGAAAACAAAGGGGACAGTGATGACGGATACCCTCAAGTCAATTCCACCCTGATGATTTTTGCTGATGTTGAGAGCAAAAGTCGACTGAAAGTTATTAACTGAGAGGTGAATATGGTCGCTCCGGCGACACCTAGTTACCTGAAATGGTCTCAGACTGCCATAACATTCGACCAGTCCGACCACCCAACGCACATCGCCACCCCTGGGAGGCAAGCTTTAGTGGTCGACCCAGTCGTTGAAGGCACTCGATTGACCAAAGTCCTGATGGATGGTGGCAGTGGTTTGAACATATTATACGTTGAGACGTTGAAGGGGATGGGCATTCCGATGTCCAGACTCAGTGCCAGCAACATGAGTTTTCATGGAGTCGTTTCTGGGAAAAAGACTGAATCACTCGGTCAGATTGCTCTTGATGTGGTTTTCGGTGATTTCAAGAATTACGGCAAAGAAAAATTGACATTTGAAGTTGTAGACTTCTAGAGTGCCTATCACGCTATTTTGGGCAGGCCGGCTTATGCACGCTTAATGGCCTGACTATGTTACGTGTATCTCAAATTGAAGATGTCTGGCCCCAAAGGTGTGATCACCATTACGGGCAATCGGAAGAAAGCGAAAGAATGTTTTTAGAAGGGTTTGAAGATCGCCGACGCACAGATGGCAGTGGTGGAGTTGCAGGAATATCAGAAGATTGCAGACCTGAGTGATCTGTTGCGAGCCAAGAAGCCCGTTACAGAGTCAGCTTTCCAGTCGACTGGCGACACGAAGACAGCTCACATCCACCCGACCGATCCCAGCGCCGCCTGAACTCATATCTCGACAACACTCGACTCCAAATAGGAAGAAGCGCTCATCCAGTTCCTTCGTGAGAACTGGGACATCTTCGCATGGAAGCCTTTTGACATGCCAGGTGTTCCCAGGGAGCTGGCTGAGCATCGCCTGAGAGTCGACTCAAAAGTAAAACTTGTCAAGGAACATCTTCGACGGTCCGCCGTCCAAAAGAGAGAAGCTATTGGCGAAGAGGTGGCTCGGCTCTTAGCAGCGGAGTTCATCCGAGAAATCTACCACTCCGAGTGGCTCGCCAACGTTGTCATGGTGCCCAAGAAGAACAAGTCACTTCGCATGTGCATTGACTTTAAACATATCAATCGGGCCTGCCCGAAAGATCATTTTCCTCCCCCCGCATCGACCAGATAGTCGACTCGACTGCGGGATGTGAGGGACTGTCTTTCTTAGACGCCTATTCCGGGTACTATCAAATCCGTCTGTATGGACCTGACGAGATCAAGACAGCTTTCATCACTCCATTCAGGTGCTTCTATTATGTTACCATGCCGTTCGGCCTCAAGAATGCTGGAGCCACATTCATGAGGATGATTCAGAAGTGTTTACTCACTCAAATCAGTCGCAACGTGGAAGCATACATGGATGATATTGTGGTCAAGTCACGAAAGGGTTCCGACCTGCTGACTGACCTTGCTGAAACCTTTGCCAACCTCAGGAGGTATGATATCAAGCTTAATCCATCAAAGTGTACATTCGGAGTCCCTGGCGGAAAGTTACTCGGCTTTCTCGTTTCCGAACGGGGAATCGACGCCAATCCAGAAAAAATTGGCACTATACTCCGAATGAAAAGCCTTGTGCGAGTGCACGACGTCCAGAAGCTTACTGGTTGTTTGGTCGCCCTAAGTCGATTCATATCTTGTCTCGGTGAAAAGGCATTACCTCTTTACCGATTAATGAAGAAGTCCGACAAGTTCGAGTGGACTCCCGAAGCTGATGTAGGATTTGCAGAGCTCAAAGTTCTGCTCTACACCCAGCTGGTGCTTGCTGCCCCAATCAGCAAAGAGCCTTTTCTGCTTTACATTGCAGTCACAGGACAAGTCGTCAGTACGGTACTTACGGTCAAGCGAGAAGGAGGGAAAACCTTCAAAGTTTAGCACCCAGTATATTATATTTCTGAAATCTTGACCCCATCAAAGTAAAGATATCCTCACTATCAGAAGCTTGTATGTGGGATTTATATGACCACCAAGAAAGTTGCTCACTACTTCTCTGATCATTCCATTACAGTCGTCAGCGATGCTCCATTATCAGAGATCCTGCATAACAGGGATGCAACTGGTCGAGTGGCAAAATGGGCGATTGAACTCCTTCTCCTTGATATCAAGTTTGAGACAAAGAAAGCTATCAAGTCCCAAGCAATCGCAGATTTCGTCGCCGAGTGGATTGAACAGCAGCTGCCGACTCAGATTCACTCGGAGCATTGGACTGTGTTTTTCGACGGCTCTAAGATGCTGAGTGGTTCCGACGCCGGAGTGGTGTTGGTCTCCCCCAGATGAAATAAACTCAGATATGTTCTTCAAATCCATTTTGATTCCTCCAATAACGAGGCAGAATATGAAGCACTTTTATATGGGTTGCGCATGGCCATCTCACTCGGCGTCCGTCGCCTCATGGTCTATGGCGACTCAGATTTGGTGGTTAATCAGATGATGAAGGAGTGGGATGTCAGAAGTCCAGCCATGACTGGTTATTGCAATGCAGTAAGAAAGCTGGAGAAGAAATTCGAGGGGTTAGAGCTTCATCACATACCTCGACTGAAAAATCAAGCAGCTGATGATTTGGCAAAAATAGGTTCCAAAAGAGAAGTCATTCCCAGCAATGTGTTTTTGGAACACATCCACACACCATCAGTCCAGGAGGATCCCTTCACGGAAGAGGCCCCACAGCCAAAAAGCGCCATGGATCCGATTGAAGTTGAAGTTCCAGCTATGGTCGATCTGATAATGGAAGTGCTGGTAATCACTCCCGTCTGGACAGAACCATACATCGCGTACATACTAAGGAAAGAACTCCCAGAAGACGAGGAAAAGGTTCGACAGATCGTTCGTTGATCCAAGGCCTTTACAGTCATAAAGGGACAGTTATATAGGGAAAGCGCGACTGGGGTCGGCCAGAAGTGTATCACACCAGAAGAAGGTCAGATGATCCTTAACGATATCCACTCGGGGACCTGTGGTCATCATGCGTCCTCTCGGACTATTGTGGCTAAAGCATACCGAGCGGGGTTTTACTGGCCAAGGGCCAATGAGATGGCTAAAGAGATAGTCGACAAATGTGAAGGGTGTCAGTATTACTCTAATATGCCGCACACGCCCGCGTCAGCCCTGAAAACCATTCCACTTGTCTAGCCCTTCGCTGTTTGGGGGCTGGACATGGTTGGGCCACTGAGAACAGGCAGGAGCGGCTTCACTCATGTGCTAGTAGCAGTCGACAAGTTCACCAAATGGATTGAAGCCAAGCCTATCAAGAATCTCGATGCTTGCACCGCTATCAGTTTCATTAGAGAGTTGATATTCAGATATGGAGTTCCGCACAGTATCATCACGGACAATGGGTCAAACTTCGATTCAGACAAGTTCAGGGCCTTTTGCGCCTCTCAGGGTATTCGGGTCGACTATGCTTCGGTCGCTCATCCCCAGTCGAATGGACAAGCAGAAAGGGCAAATGGCCTAATTCTCAAAAGACTGAAACCCCGATTGATGCGCGATCTCAAGCACGCAGCAGGTGCATGGGTCGACGAGCTCCCATCAGTCCTTTGGGGATTGAGGACAACCCCGAATTAATCGACCGGAAGAACCCCATTCTTTCTGGTCTACGGAGCCGAGGCAGTCTTACCGAGTGACCTGCTTCACAACGCTCCCAGAGTCGAGCTCTACTTAGAAGATGAAGCAGAACAAGCCCGGCAGGACGCAGTCGACCTCCTAGAAGAAGAAAGAGAAATGGCCCTGATCCGATCGACCATCTATCAGCAAGACTTGCGTCGATTCCATGCCAGAAACGTGAAGAGCCGAGCCTTCCAAGAAGGAGACTTAGTCCTTCGAGTGGATCAGCAGAAACCACACAAGCTTGCTCCTACTTGGGAAGGCCCCTTCATAGTCACCAGAGTCCTCCACAATGGAGCATACCACCTTTACAATGTCAATCGCCAGATTGATGAGCCACGAGCCTGGAATGCGGAGCTACTCCGTCCCTTTTATACTTGAATTCTCACTCGGACAAGATGTAATAAGAAAAACTCCTGTAGTTTATTTATTAAAGACAAGAGCGTTATAATTTTCCCAGTGATTATTATTGTTATTGTTTGCGTAAGAAATCCCCCAGCGGGTGGCTTAGCTGCGAATTCGCTTCGCCTAAGTTTGAAAAATCCTATCGAGTGGAGAGCAATCCTCCCACTCGGGGGCTTAGCTGCGAATCCGTTTCGCCTAAGTTTGAAAAATCCTACCGAGTGGAGAGCAATCCTCCCACTTGGGGGCTTAGCTGCAGTCCAGTACTCGCCTAAGTTCTCCCACCTAGAGACTTAGCTGTAGTCAGGTACTCGCCTAAGTTTGAAAAATCCTACCGAGTGGAGAGCAACCCTCCCACTCGGGGGCTTAGCTGCAGTCCAGTACTCGCCTAAGTTCTCTCACTCAGAGACTTAGCTGCAGTCAGGCACTCGCCTAAGTTTGGAAAATTCTACGGAGTGGAGAGCAACCCTCCC